>NW_027473633.1:0-142748 GCF_050947335.1 Megachile rotundata
AGATTCATAACAATAAGAGTAATAAGTATAGTAATTGTCGTTCTATCGATCATATAAGCATAGTATGGCTAATAATATGAGTTAGATTGATAATACTAAGAGTAGTGAGTATAGTAATTCTCGTTCTATCGATCATATAAGCATAATATGGCTAATAATATGAGTTAGATTGATAATAATAAGAGTAATAACTACAGTACTTGTCGTTCTATCGATCATATAAGCATAATAAGGCTAATAATATGAGTTAGAGTGATAATACTAAGAGTAGTGAGTATTGTAATTCTCATTCTATCGATCATATAAGCATAATATGGCTAATAATATGAGTTAGATTGATAATAATAAGAGTAATAAGTATAGTAATTGTCGTTCTATCGATCATATAAGCATAATATGGCTAATAATATGAGTTAGATTGATAATACTAAGAGTAGTGAGTATAGTAATTCTCGTTCTATCGATCATATAAGCATAATATGGCTAATAATATGAGTTAGATTGATACTAATAAGAGTAATGAGTATAGTAATTGTAGATCTATCGATCATTTAAACATAATATGGCTAATAATATGAGTTAGATTGATAATTATAACAGTAATAAGTATAGTAATTGTCGTTCTATCGATCATTTAAGCATAATATGGGTAATAATATGAGTCAGATTGATAATAATAACAGTAATAAGTATAGTAATTGTCGTTCTATCGATAATATAAGCATAATATGGCTAATAATATGAGTTAGATTGATAATACTAAGAGTAGTGAGTATAGTAATTCTCGTTCTATCGATCATATAAGCATAATGTGGCTAATAATATGAGTTAGATTGATAATAATAAGAGTAATGAGTATAGTAATTGTAGATCTATCGATCATTTAAGCATAATATGGCTAATAATATGAGTTAGATTGATAATAATATCAGTAATAAGTATAGTAATTGTCGTTCTATCGATCATTTAAGCATAATATGGGTAATAATATGAGTCAGATTGATAATAATAACAGTAATAAGTATAGTAATTGTCGTTCTATCGATAATATAAGCATAATATGGCTAATAATATGAGTTAGATTGATAATACTAAGAGTAGTGAGTATAGTAGTTCTCGTTCTATCGATCATATAAGCATAATATGGCTAATAATATGAGTTAGATTGATAATAATACGAGTAATGGGTATAGTAATTGTAGATCTATCGATCATTTAAGCATAATATGGCTAATAATATGAGTTAGATTGATAATAATAACAGTAATAAGTATAGTAATTGTCGTTCTATCGATAATATAACCATAATATGGCTAGTAATATGAGTTAGATTGATACTACTAAGAGTAGTGAGTATAGTAATTCTCGTTCTATCGATCATATAAGCATAATATGGCTAATAATATGAGTTAGATTGATAGTAATAAGAGTAATAAGTATAGTAATTTTCGTTCTATCGATCATATAAGCATAATAAGGCTAATAATATGAGTTAGAGTGATAATACTAAGAGTAGTGAGTATAGTAATTCTCATTCTATCGATCATTTAAGCATAATATGGCTAATAATATGAGTTAGATTGATAATAATAACAGTAATAAGTATAGTAATTGTCGTTCTATCGATCATTTAAGCATAATATGGGTAATAATATGAGTCAGATTAATAATAATAACAGTAATAAGTATAGTAATTGTCGTTCTATCGATAATATAAGCATAATATAGCTAATAATATGAGTTAGATTGATAATACTAAGAGTAGTGAGTATAGTAGTTCTCGTTCTATCGATCATATAAGCATAATATGGCTAATAATATGAGTTAGATTGATAATAATAAGAGTAATAAGTATAGTAATTGTCGTTCTATCGATCATATAAGCATAATATGGCTAATAATATGAGTTAGATTGATAATACTAAGAGTAGTGAGTATAGTAATTCTCGTTCTATCGATCATATAAGCATAATATGGCTAATAATATGAGTTAGAGTGATAATACTAAGAGTAGTGAGTATAGTAATTCTCATTCTATCGATCATTTAAGCATAATATGGCTAATAATATGAGTTAGATTGATACTAATAAGAGTAATGAGTGTAGTAATTGTAGATCTATCGATCATTTAAGCATAATAAGGCTAATAATATGAGTTAGAGTGATAATACTAAGAGTAGTGAGTATTGTAATTCTCATTCTATCGATCATATAAGCATAATATGGCTAATAATATGAGTTAGATTGATAATAATAAGAGTAATGAGTATAGTAATTGTAGTTCTATCGATCATTTAAGCATAATATGGCTAATAATATGAGTTAGATTGATAATATTAACAGTAATAAGTATAGTAATTGTCGTTCTATCGATAATATAACCATAATATGGCTAGTAATATGAGTTAGATTGATAATACTAAGAGTAGTGAGTATAGTAATTCTCGTTCTATCGATCATATAAGCATAATATGGCTAATAATATGAGTTAGATTGATAATAATAAGAGTAATAACTACAGTAATTGTCGTTCTATCGATCATATAAGCATAATAAGGCTAATAATATGAGTTAGATTGATAATAATAAGAGTAATAAGTATAGTAATTGTCGTTCTATCGATCATATAAGCATAATATGGCTAATAATATGAGTTAGATTGATAATACTAAGAGTAGTGAGTATAGTAATTCTCGTTCTATCGATCATATAAGCATAATATGGCTAATAATATGAGTTAGATTGATACTAATAAGAGTAATGAGTGTAGTAATTGTAGATCTATCGATCATTTAAGCATAATAAGGCTAATAATATGAGTTAGAGTGATAATACTAAGAGTAGTGAGTATTGTAATTCTCATTCTATCGATCATATAAGCATAATATGGCTAATAATATGAGTTAGATTGATAATAATAAGAGTAATGAGTATAGTAATTGTAGTTCTATCGATCATTTAAGCATAATATGGCTAATAATATGAGTTAGATTGATAATATTAACAGTAATAAGTATAGTAATTGTCGTTCTATCGATAATATAACCATAATATGGCTAGTAATATGAGTTAGATTGATAATACTAAGAGTAGTGAGTATAGTAATTCTCGTTCTATCGATCATATAAGCATAATATGGCTAATAATATGAGTTAGATTGATAATAATAAGAGTAATAACTACAGTAATTGTCGTTCTATCGATCATATAAGCATAATAAGGCTAATAATATGAGTTAGAGTGATAATACTAAGAGTAGTGAGTATAGTAATTCTCATTCTATCGATCATATAAGCATAATATGGCTAATAATATGAGTTAGATTGATAATAATAAGAGTAATGGGTATAGTAATTGTAGTTCTATCGATCATATAAGCAAAATATGGCTAATAATATGAGTTAGATTGATAATAATAAGAGTAATAACTACAGTAATTGTCGTTCTATCGATCATATAAGCATAATAAGGCTAATAATATGAGTTAGAGTGATAATACTAAGAGTAGTGAGTATTGTAATTCTCATTCTATCGATCATATAAGCATAATATGGCTAATAATATGAGTTAGATTGATAATAATAAGAGTAATAAGTATAGTAATTGTCGTTCTATCGATCATATAAGCATAATATGGCTAATAATATGAGTTAGATTGATAGTAATAAGAGTAATAAGTATAGTAATTTTCGTTCTATCGATCATATAAGCATAATAAGGCTAATAATATGAGTTAGAGTGATAATACTAAGAGTAGTGAGTATAGTAATTCTCATTCTATCGATCATTTAAGCATAATATGGCTAATAATATGAGTTAGATTGATAATAATAACAGTAATAAGTATAGTAATTGTCGTTCTATCGATCATTTAAGCATAATATGGGTAATAATATGAGTCAGATTAATAATAATAACAGTAATAAGTATAGTAATTGTCGTTCTATCGATAATATAAGCATAATATAGCTAATAATATGAGTTAGATTGATAATACTAAGAGTAGTGAGTATAGTAGTTCTCGTTCTATCGATCATATAAGCATAATATGGCTAATAATATGAGTTAGATTGAAAATAATAAGAGTAATAAGTATAGTAATTGTCGTTCTATCGATCATATAAGCATAATATGGCTAATAATATGAGTTAGATTGATAATACTAAGAGTAGTGAGTATAGTAATTCTCGTTCTATCGATCATATAAGCATAATATGGCTAATAATATGAGTTAGAGTGATAATACTAAGAGTAGTGAGTATAGTAGTTCTCGTTCTATCGATCATATAAGCATAATATGGCTAATAATATGAGTTAGATTGATAATAATAAGAGTAATAAGTATAGTAATTGTCGTTCTATCGATCATATAAGCATAATATGGCTAATAATATGAGTTAGATTGATAATACTAAGAGTAGTGAGTATAGTAGTTCTCGTTCTATCGATCATATAAGCATAATATGGCTAATAATATGAGTTAGATTGATAATAATACGAGTAATGGGTATAGTAATTGTAGATCTATCGATCATTTAAGCATAATATGGCTAATAATATGAGTTAGATTGATAATAATAACAGTAATAAGTATAGTAATTGTCGTTCTATCGATAATATAACCATAATATGGCTAGTAATATGAGTTAGATTGATACTACTAAGAGTAGTGAGTATAGTAATTCTCGTTCTATCGATCATATAAGCATAATATGGCTAATAATATGAGTTAGATTGATAGTAATAAGAGTAATAAGTATAGTAATTTTCGTTCTATCGATCATATAAGCATAATAAGGCTAATAATATGAGTTAGAGTGATAATACTAAGAGTAGTGAGTATAGTAATTCTCATTCTATCGATCATTTAAGCATAATATGGCTAATAATATGAGTTAGATTGATAATAATAACAGTAATAAGTATAGTAATTGTCGTTCTATCGATCATTTAAGCATAATATGGGTAATAATATGAGTCAGATTAATAATAATAACAGTAATAAGTATAGTAATTGTCGTTCTATCGATAATATAAGCATAATATAGCTAATAATATGAGTTAGATTGATAATACTAAGAGTAGTGAGTATAGTAGTTCTCGTTCTATCGATCATATAAGCATAATATGGCTAATAATATGAGTTAGATTGATAATAATAAGAGTAATAAGTATAGTAATTGTCGTTCTATCGATCATATAAGCATAATATGGCTAATAATATGAGTTAGATTGATAATACTAAGAGTAGTGAGTATAGTAATTCTCGTTCTATCGATCATATAAGCATAATATGGCTAATAATATGAGTTAGAGTGATAATACTAAGAGTAGTGAGTATAGTAATTCTCATTCTATCGATCATTTAAGCATAATATGGCTAATAATATGAGTTAGATTGATACTAATAAGAGTAATGAGTGTAGTAATTGTAGATCTATCGATCATTTAAGCATAATAAGGCTAATAATATGAGTTAGAGTGATAATACTAAGAGTAGTGAGTATTGTAATTCTCATTCTATCGATCATATAAGCATAATATGGCTAATAATATGAGTTAGATTGATAATAATAAGAGTAATGAGTATAGTAATTGTAGTTCTATCGATCATTTAAGCATAATATGGCTAATAATATGAGTTAGATTGATAATATTAACAGTAATAAGTATAGTAATTGTCGTTCTATCGATAATATAACCATAATATGGCTAGTAATATGAGTTAGATTGATAATACTAAGAGTAGTGAGTATAGTAATTCTCGTTCTATCGATCATATAAGCATAATATGGCTAATAATATGAGTTAGATTGATAATAATAAGAGTAATAACTACAGTAATTGTCGTTCTATCGATCATATAAGCATAATAAGGCTAATAATATGAGTTAGATTGATAATAATAAGAGTAATAAGTATAGTAATTGTCGTTCTATCGATCATATAAGCATAATATGGCTAATAATATGAGTTAGATTGATAATACTAAGAGTAGTGAGTATAGTAATTCTCGTTCTATCGATCATATAAGCATAATATGGCTAATAATATGAGTTAGATTGATACTAATAAGAGTAATGAGTGTAGTAATTGTAGATCTATCGATCATTTAAGCATAATAAGGCTAATAATATGAGTTAGAGTGATAATACTAAGAGTAGTGAGTATTGTAATTCTCATTCTATCGATCATATAAGCATAATATGGCTAATAATATGAGTTAGATTGATAATAATAAGAGTAATGAGTATAGTAATTGTAGTTCTATCGATCATTTAAGCATAATATGGCTAATAATATGAGTTAGATTGATAATATTAACAGTAATAAGTATAGTAATTGTCGTTCTATCGATAATATAACCATAATATGGCTAGTAATATGAGTTAGATTGATAATACTAAGAGTAGTGAGTATAGTAATTCTCGTTCTATCGATCATATAAGCATAATATGGCTAATAATATGAGTTAGATTGATAATAATAAGAGTAATAACTACAGTAATTGTCGTTCTATCGATCATATAAGCATAATAAGGCTAATAATATGAGTTAGAGTGATAATACTAAGAGTAGTGAGTATAGTAATTCTCATTCTATCGATCATATAAGCATAATATGGCTAATAATATGAGTTAGATTGATAATAATAAGAGTAATGGGTATAGTAATTGTAGTTCTATCGATCATATAAGCAAAATATGGCTAATAATATGAGTTAGATTGATAATAATAAGAGTAATAACTACAGTAATTGTCGTTCTATCGATCATATAAGCATAATAAGGCTAATAATATGAGTTAGAGTGATAATACTAAGAGTAGTGAGTATTGTAATTCTCATTCTATCGATCATATAAGCATAATATGGCTAATAATATGAGTTAGATTGATAATAATAAGAGTAATAAGTATAGTAATTGTCGTTCTATCGATCATATAAGCATAATATGGCTAATAATATGAGTTAGATTGATAATACTAAGAGTAGTGAGTATAGTAATTCTCGTTCTATCGATCATATAAGCATAATATGGCTAATAATATGAGTTAGATTGATACTAATAAGAGTAATGAGTATAGTAATTGTAGATCTATCGATCATTTAAACATAATATGGCTAATAATATGAGTTAGATTGATAATTATAACAGTAATAAGTATAGTAATTGTCGTTCTATCGATCATTTAAGCATAATATGGGTAATAATATGAGTCAGATTGATAATAATAACAGTAATAAGTATAGTAATTGTCGTTCTATCGATAATATAAGCATAATATGGCTAATAATATGAGTTAGATTGATAATACTAAGAGTAGTGAGTATAGTAATTCTCGTTCTATCGATCATATAAGCATAATGTGGCTAATAATATGAGTTAGATTGATAATAATAAGAGTAATGAGTATAGTAATTGTAGATCTATCGATCATTTAAGCATAATATGGCTAATAATATGAGTTAGATTGATAATAATATCAGTAATAAGTATAGTAATTGTCGTTCTATCGATCATTTAAGCATAATATGGGTAATAATATGAGTCAGATTGATAATAATAACAGTAATAAGTATAGTAATTGTCGTTCTATCGATAATATAAGCATAATATGGCTAATAATATGAGTTAGATTGATAATACTAAGAGTAGTGAGTATAGTAGTTCTCGTTCTATCGATCATATAAGCATAATATGGCTAATAATATGAGTTAGATTGATAATAATAACAGTAATAAGTATAGTAATTGTCGTTCTATCGATAATATAACCATAATATGGCTAGTAATATGAGTTAGATTGATACTACTAAGAGTAGTGAGTATAGTAATTCTCGTTCTATCGATCATATAAGCATAATATGGCTAATAATATGAGTTAGATTGATAGTAATAAGAGTAATAAGTATAGTAATTGTCGTTCTATCGATCATATAAGCATAATATGGCTAATAATATGAGTTAGATTGATAATACTAAGAGTAGTGAGTATAGTAATTCTCGTTCTATCGATCATATAAGCATAATATGGCTAATAATATGAGTTAGAGTGATAATACTAAGAGTAGTGAGTATAGTAGTTCTCGTTCTATCGATCATATAAGCATAATATGGCTAATAATATGAGTTAGATTGATAATAATAAGAGTAATAACTACAGTAATTGTCGTTCTATCGATCATATAAGCATAATAAGGCTAATAATATGAGTTAGAGTGATAATACTAAGAGTAGTGAGTATAGTAATTCTCATTCTATCGATCATATAAGCATAATATGGCTAATAATATGAGTTAGATTGATAATAATAAGAGTAATGGGTATAGTAATTGTAGTTCTATCGATCATATAAGCAAAATATGGCTAATAATATGAGTTAGATTGATAATAATAAGAGTAATAACTACAGTAATTGTCGTTCTATCGATCATATAAGCATAATAAGGCTAATAATATGAGTTAGAGTGATAATACTAAGAGTAGTGAGTATTGTAATTCTCATTCTATCGATCATATAAGCATAATATGGCTAATAATATGAGTTAGATTGATAATAATAAGAGTAATAAGTATAGTAATTGTCGTTCTATCGATCATATAAGCATAATATGGCTAATAATATGAGTTAGATTGATAGTAATAAGAGTAATAAGTATAGTAATTTTCGTTCTATCGATCATATAAGCATAATAAGGCTAATAATATGAGTTAGAGTGATAATACTAAGAGTAGTGAGTATAGTAATTCTCATTCTATCGATCATATAAGCATAATATGGCTAATAATATGAGTTAGATTGATAATAATAACAGTAATAAGTATAGTAATTGTCGTTCTATCGATAATATAAGCATAATATGGCTAATAATATGAGTTAGATTGATAATACTAAGAGTAGTGAGTATCGTAATTCTCGTTCTATCGATCATATAAGCATAATATGTCTAATAATATGAGTTAGATTGATAATAATAAGAGTAATAACTACAGTAATTGTCGTTCTATCGATCATATAAGCATAATAAGGCTAATAATATGAGTTAGATTGATAATAATAAGAGTAATAAGTATAGTAATTGTCGTTCTCTCGATCATATGAGCATAATATGGCTAATAATATGAGTTAGAGTGATAATACTAAGAGTAGTGAGTATAGTAATTCTCATTCTATCGATCATTTAAGCATAATATGGCTAATAATATGAGTTAGATTGATAATAATAACAGTAATAAGTATAGTAATTGTCGTTCTATCGATAATATAACCATAATATGGCTAATAATATGAGTTAGATTGATAATACTAAGAGTAGTGAGTATAGTAATTCTCGTTCTATCGATCATATAAGCATAATATGGCTAATAACATGAGTTAGATTGATAGTAATAAGAGTAATAAGTATAGTAATTGTCGTTCTATCGATCATATCAGCATAATAAGGCTAATAATATGAGTTAGAGTGATAATACTAAGAGTAGTGAGTATAGTAATTCTCATTCTATCGATGATATAAGCATAATATGGCTAATAATATGAGTTAGATTGATAATAATAAGAGTAATGAGTATAGTAATTGTAGTTCTATCGATCATATCGGCATAATATGGTGAATAATATGAGTTAGATTCATAACAATAAGAGTAATAAGTATAGTAATTGTCGTTCTATCGATCATATAAGCATAGTATGGCTAATAATATGAGTTAGATTGATAATACTAAGAGTAGTGAGTATAGTAATTCTCGTTCTATCGATCATATAAGCATAATATGGCTAATAATATGAGTTAGATTGATAATAATAAGAGTAATAACTACAGTACTTGTCGTTCTATCGATCATATAAGCATAATAAGGCTAATAATATGAGTTAGAGTGATAATACTAAGAGTAGTGAGTATTGTAATTCTCATTCTATCGATCATATAAGCATAATATGGCTAATAATATGAGTTAGATTGATAATAATAAGAGTAATAAGTATAGTAATTGTCGTTCTATCGATCATATAAGCATAATATGGCTAATAATATGAGTTAGATTGATAATACTAAGAGTAGTGAGTATAGTAATTCTCGTTCTATCGATCATATAAGCATAATATGGCTAATAATATGAGTTAGATTGATACTAATAAGAGTAATGAGTATAGTAATTGTAGATCTATCGATCATTTAAACATAATATGGCTAATAATATGAGTTAGATTGATAATTATAACAGTAATAAGTATAGTAATTGTCGTTCTATCGATCATTTAAGCATAATATGGGTAATAATATGAGTCAGATTGATAATAATAACAGTAATAAGTATAGTAATTGTCGTTCTATCGATAATATAAGCATAATATGGCTAATAATATGAGTTAGATTGATAATACTAAGAGTAGTGAGTATAGTAATTCTCGTTCTATCGATCATATAAGCATAATGTGGCTAATAATATGAGTTAGATTGATAATAATAAGAGTAATGAGTATAGTAATTGTAGATCTATCGATCATTTAAGCATAATATGGCTAATAATATGAGTTAGATTGATAATAATATCAGTAATAAGTATAGTAATTGTCGTTCTATCGATCATTTAAGCATAATATGGGTAATAATATGAGTCAGATTGATAATAATAACAGTAATAAGTATAGTAATTGTCGTTCTATCGATAATATAAGCATAATATGGCTAATAATATGAGTTAGATTGATAATACTAAGAGTAGTGAGTATAGTAGTTCTCGTTCTATCGATCATATAAGCATAATATGGCTAATAATATGAGTTAGATTGATAATAATACGAGTAATGGGTATAGTAATTGTAGATCTATCGATCATTTAAGCATAATATGGCTAATAATATGAGTTAGATTGATAATAATAACAGTAATAAGTATAGTAATTGTCGTTCTATCGATAATATAACCATAATATGGCTAGTAATATGAGTTAGATTGATACTACTAAGAGTAGTGAGTATAGTAATTCTCGTTCTATCGATCATATAAGCATAATATGGCTAATAATATGAGTTAGATTGATAGTAATAAGAGTAATAAGTATAGTAATTTTCGTTCTATCGATCATATAAGCATAATAAGGCTAATAATATGAGTTAGAGTGATAATACTAAGAGTAGTGAGTATAGTAATTCTCATTCTATCGATCATTTAAGCATAATATGGCTAATAATATGAGTTAGATTGATAATAATAACAGTAATAAGTATAGTAATTGTCGTTCTATCGATCATTTAAGCATAATATGGGTAATAATATGAGTCAGATTAATAATAATAACAGTAATAAGTATAGTAATTGTCGTTCTATCGATAATATAAGCATAATATAGCTAATAATATGAGTTAGATTGATAATACTAAGAGTAGTGAGTATAGTAGTTCTCGTTCTATCGATCATATAAGCATAATATGGCTAATAATATGAGTTAGATTGATAATAATAAGAGTAATAAGTATAGTAATTGTCGTTCTATCGATCATATAAGCATAATATGGCTAATAATATGAGTTAGATTGATAATACTAAGAGTAGTGAGTATAGTAATTCTCGTTCTATCGATCATATAAGCATAATATGGCTAATAATATGAGTTAGAGTGATAATACTAAGAGTAGTGAGTATAGTAATTCTCATTCTATCGATCATTTAAGCATAATATGGCTAATAATATGAGTTAGATTGATACTAATAAGAGTAATGAGTGTAGTAATTGTAGATCTATCGATCATTTAAGCATAATAAGGCTAATAATATGAGTTAGAGTGATAATACTAAGAGTAGTGAGTATTGTAATTCTCATTCTATCGATCATATAAGCATAATATGGCTAATAATATGAGTTAGATTGATAATAATAAGAGTAATGAGTATAGTAATTGTAGTTCTATCGATCATTTAAGCATAATATGGCTAATAATATGAGTTAGATTGATAATATTAACAGTAATAAGTATAGTAATTGTCGTTCTATCGATAATATAACCATAATATGGCTAGTAATATGAGTTAGATTGATAATACTAAGAGTAGTGAGTATAGTAATTCTCGTTCTATCGATCATATAAGCATAATATGGCTAATAATATGAGTTAGATTGATAATAATAAGAGTAATAACTACAGTAATTGTCGTTCTATCGATCATATAAGCATAATAAGGCTAATAATATGAGTTAGATTGATAATAATAAGAGTAATAAGTATAGTAATTGTCGTTCTATCGATCATATAAGCATAATATGGCTAATAATATGAGTTAGATTGATAATACTAAGAGTAGTGAGTATAGTAATTCTCGTTCTATCGATCATATAAGCATAATATGGCTAATAATATGAGTTAGATTGATACTAATAAGAGTAATGAGTGTAGTAATTGTAGATCTATCGATCATTTAAGCATAATAAGGCTAATAATATGAGTTAGAGTGATAATACTAAGAGTAGTGAGTATTGTAATTCTCATTCTATCGATCATATAAGCATAATATGGCTAATAATATGAGTTAGATTGATAATAATAAGAGTAATGAGTATAGTAATTGTAGTTCTATCGATCATTTAAGCATAATATGGCTAATAATATGAGTTAGATTGATAATATTAACAGTAATAAGTATAGTAATTGTCGTTCTATCGATAATATAACCATAATATGGCTAGTAATATGAGTTAGATTGATAATACTAAGAGTAGTGAGTATAGTAATTCTCGTTCTATCGATCATATAAGCATAATATGGCTAATAATATGAGTTAGATTGATAATAATAAGAGTAATAACTACAGTAATTGTCGTTCTATCGATCATATAAGCATAATAAGGCTAATAATATGAGTTAGAGTGATAATACTAAGAGTAGTGAGTATAGTAATTCTCATTCTATCGATCATATAAGCATAATATGGCTAATAATATGAGTTAGATTGATAATAATAAGAGTAATGGGTATAGTAATTGTAGTTCTATCGATCATATAAGCAAAATATGGCTAATAATATGAGTTAGATTGATAATAATAAGAGTAATAACTACAGTAATTGTCGTTCTATCGATCATATAAGCATAATAAGGCTAATAATATGAGTTAGAGTGATAATACTAAGAGTAGTGAGTATTGTAATTCTCATTCTATCGATCATATAAGCATAATATGGCTAATAATATGAGTTAGATTGATAATAATAAGAGTAATAAGTATAGTAATTGTCGTTCTATCGATCATATAAGCATAATATGGCTAATAATATGAGTTAGATTGATAGTAATAAGAGTAATAAGTATAGTAATTTTCGTTCTATCGATCATATAAGCATAATAAGGCTAATAATATGAGTTAGAGTGATAATACTAAGAGTAGTGAGTATAGTAATTCTCATTCTATCGATCATTTAAGCATAATATGGCTAATAATATGAGTTAGATTGATAATAATAACAGTAATAAGTATAGTAATTGTCGTTCTATCGATCATTTAAGCATAATATGGGTAATAATATGAGTCAGATTAATAATAATAACAGTAATAAGTATAGTAATTGTCGTTCTATCGATAATATAAGCATAATATAGCTAATAATATGAGTTAGATTGATAATACTAAGAGTAGTGAGTATAGTAGTTCTCGTTCTATCGATCATATAAGCATAATATGGCTAATAATATGAGTTAGATTGAAAATAATAAGAGTAATAAGTATAGTAATTGTCGTTCTATCGATCATATAAGCATAATATGGCTAATAATATGAGTTAGATTGATAATACTAAGAGTAGTGAGTATAGTAATTCTCGTTCTATCGATCATATAAGCATAATATGGCTAATAATATGAGTTAGAGTGATAATACTAAGAGTAGTGAGTATAGTAGTTCTCGTTCTATCGATCATATAAGCATAATATGGCTAATAATATGAGTTAGATTGATAATAATAAGAGTAATAAGTATAGTAATTGTCGTTCTATCGATCATATAAGCATAATATGGCTAATAATATGAGTTAGATTGATAATACTAAGAGTAGTGAGTATAGTAGTTCTCGTTCTATCGATCATATAAGCATAATATGGCTAATAATATGAGTTAGATTGATAATAATACGAGTAATGGGTATAGTAATTGTAGATCTATCGATCATTTAAGCATAATATGGCTAATAATATGAGTTAGATTGATAATAATAACAGTAATAAGTATAGTAATTGTCGTTCTATCGATAATATAACCATAATATGGCTAGTAATATGAGTTAGATTGATACTACTAAGAGTAGTGAGTATAGTAATTCTCGTTCTATCGATCATATAAGCATAATATGGCTAATAATATGAGTTAGATTGATAGTAATAAGAGTAATAAGTATAGTAATTTTCGTTCTATCGATCATATAAGCATAATAAGGCTAATAATATGAGTTAGAGTGATAATACTAAGAGTAGTGAGTATAGTAATTCTCATTCTATCGATCATTTAAGCATAATATGGCTAATAATATGAGTTAGATTGATAATAATAACAGTAATAAGTATAGTAATTGTCGTTCTATCGATCATTTAAGCATAATATGGGTAATAATATGAGTCAGATTAATAATAATAACAGTAATAAGTATAGTAATTGTCGTTCTATCGATAATATAAGCATAATATAGCTAATAATATGAGTTAGATTGATAATACTAAGAGTAGTGAGTATAGTAGTTCTCGTTCTATCGATCATATAAGCATAATATGGCTAATAATATGAGTTAGATTGATAATAATAAGAGTAATAAGTATAGTAATTGTCGTTCTATCGATCATATAAGCATAATATGGCTAATAATATGAGTTAGATTGATAATACTAAGAGTAGTGAGTATAGTAATTCTCGTTCTATCGATCATATAAGCATAATATGGCTAATAATATGAGTTAGAGTGATAATACTAAGAGTAGTGAGTATAGTAATTCTCATTCTATCGATCATTTAAGCATAATATGGCTAATAATATGAGTTAGATTGATACTAATAAGAGTAATGAGTGTAGTAATTGTAGATCTATCGATCATTTAAGCATAATAAGGCTAATAATATGAGTTAGAGTGATAATACTAAGAGTAGTGAGTATTGTAATTCTCATTCTATCGATCATATAAGCATAATATGGCTAATAATATGAGTTAGATTGATAATAATAAGAGTAATGAGTATAGTAATTGTAGTTCTATCGATCATTTAAGCATAATATGGCTAATAATATGAGTTAGATTGATAATATTAACAGTAATAAGTATAGTAATTGTCGTTCTATCGATAATATAACCATAATATGGCTAGTAATATGAGTTAGATTGATAATACTAAGAGTAGTGAGTATAGTAATTCTCGTTCTATCGATCATATAAGCATAATATGGCTAATAATATGAGTTAGATTGATAATAATAAGAGTAATAACTACAGTAATTGTCGTTCTATCGATCATATAAGCATAATAAGGCTAATAATATGAGTTAGATTGATAATAATAAGAGTAATAAGTATAGTAATTGTCGTTCTATCGATCATATAAGCATAATATGGCTAATAATATGAGTTAGATTGATAATACTAAGAGTAGTGAGTATAGTAATTCTCGTTCTATCGATCATATAAGCATAATATGGCTAATAATATGAGTTAGATTGATACTAATAAGAGTAATGAGTGTAGTAATTGTAGATCTATCGATCATTTAAGCATAATAAGGCTAATAATATGAGTTAGAGTGATAATACTAAGAGTAGTGAGTATTGTAATTCTCATTCTATCGATCATATAAGCATAATATGGCTAATAATATGAGTTAGATTGATAATAATAAGAGTAATGAGTATAGTAATTGTAGTTCTATCGATCATTTAAGCATAATATGGCTAATAATATGAGTTAGATTGATAATATTAACAGTAATAAGTATAGTAATTGTCGTTCTATCGATAATATAACCATAATATGGCTAGTAATATGAGTTAGATTGATAATACTAAGAGTAGTGAGTATAGTAATTCTCGTTCTATCGATCATATAAGCATAATATGGCTAATAATATGAGTTAGATTGATAATAATAAGAGTAATAACTACAGTAATTGTCGTTCTATCGATCATATAAGCATAATAAGGCTAATAATATGAGTTAGAGTGATAATACTAAGAGTAGTGAGTATAGTAATTCTCATTCTATCGATCATATAAGCATAATATGGCTAATAATATGAGTTAGATTGATAATAATAAGAGTAATGGGTATAGTAATTGTAGTTCTATCGATCATATAAGCAAAATATGGCTAATAATATGAGTTAGATTGATAATAATAAGAGTAATAACTACAGTAATTGTCGTTCTATCGATCATATAAGCATAATAAGGCTAATAATATGAGTTAGAGTGATAATACTAAGAGTAGTGAGTATTGTAATTCTCATTCTATCGATCATATAAGCATAATATGGCTAATAATATGAGTTAGATTGATAATAATAAGAGTAATAAGTATAGTAATTGTCGTTCTATCGATCATATAAGCATAATATGGCTAATAATATGAGTTAGATTGATAATACTAAGAGTAGTGAGTATAGTAATTCTCGTTCTATCGATCATATAAGCATAATATGGCTAATAATATGAGTTAGATTGATACTAATAAGAGTAATGAGTATAGTAATTGTAGATCTATCGATCATTTAAACATAATATGGCTAATAATATGAGTTAGATTGATAATTATAACAGTAATAAGTATAGTAATTGTCGTTCTATCGATCATTTAAGCATAATATGGGTAATAATATGAGTCAGATTGATAATAATAACAGTAATAAGTATAGTAATTGTCGTTCTATCGATAATATAAGCATAATATGGCTAATAATATGAGTTAGATTGATAATACTAAGAGTAGTGAGTATAGTAATTCTCGTTCTATCGATCATATAAGCATAATGTGGCTAATAATATGAGTTAGATTGATAATAATAAGAGTAATGAGTATAGTAATTGTAGATCTATCGATCATTTAAGCATAATATGGCTAATAATATGAGTTAGATTGATAATAATATCAGTAATAAGTATAGTAATTGTCGTTCTATCGATCATTTAAGCATAATATGGGTAATAATATGAGTCAGATTGATAATAATAACAGTAATAAGTATAGTAATTGTCGTTCTATCGATAATATAAGCATAATATGGCTAATAATATGAGTTAGATTGATAATACTAAGAGTAGTGAGTATAGTAGTTCTCGTTCTATCGATCATATAAGCATAATATGGCTAATAATATGAGTTAGATTGATAATAATAACAGTAATAAGTATAGTAATTGTCGTTCTATCGATAATATAACCATAATATGGCTAGTAATATGAGTTAGATTGATACTACTAAGAGTAGTGAGTATAGTAGTTCTCGTTCTATCGATCATATAAGCATAATATGGCTAATAATATGAGTTAGATTGATAATAATAAGAGTAATGGGTATAGTAATTGTAGATCTATCGATCATTTAAGCATAATATGGCTAATAATATGAGTTAGATTGATAATAATAACAGTAATAAGTATAGTAATTGTCGTTCTATCGATAATATAACCATAATATGGCTAGTAATATGAGTTAGATTGATACTACTAAGAGTAGTGAGTATAGTAATTCTCGTTCTATCGATCATATAAGTATAATATGGCTAATAATATGAGTTAGATTGATAATAATAAGAGTAATAACTACAGTAATTGTCGTTCTATCGATCATATAAGCATAATAAGGCTAATAATATGAGTTAGATTGATAATAATAAGAGTAATAAGTATAGTAATTGTCGTTCTCTCGATCATATAAGCATAATATGGCTAATAATATGAGTTAGAGTGATAATACTAAGAGTAGTGAGTATAGTAATTCTCATTCTATCGATCATTTAAGCATAATATGGCTATTAATATGAGTTAGATTGATAATAATAACAGTAATAAGTATAGTAATTGTCGTTCTATCGATAATATAACCATAATATGGCTAATAATATGAGTTAGATTGATAATACTAAGAGTAGTGAGTATAGTAATTCTCGTTCTATCGATCATATAAGCATAATATGGCTAATAATATGAGTTAGATTGATAGTAATAAGAGTAATAAGTATAGTAATTTTCGTTCTATCGATCATATAAGCATAATAAGGCTAATAATATGAGTTAGAGTGATAATACTAAGAGTAGTGAGTATAGTAATTCTCATTCTATCGATCATTTAAGCATAATATGGCTAATAATATGAGTTAGATTGATAATAATAACAGTAATAAGTATAGTAATTGTCGTTCTATCGATCATTTAAGCATAATATGGGTAATAATATGAGTCAGATTAATAATAATAACAGTAATAAGTATAGTAATTGTCGTTCTATCGATAATATAAGCATAATATAGCTAATAATATGAGTTAGATTGATAATACTAAGAGTAGTGAGTATAGTAGTTCTCGTTCTATCGATCATATAAGCATAATATGGCTAATAATATGAGTTAGATTGATAATAATAAGAGTAATAAGTATAGTAATTGTCGTTCTATCGATCATATAAGCATAATATGGCTAATAATATGAGTTAGATTAATAATACTAAGAGTAGTGAGTATAGTAATTCTCGTTCTATCGATCATATAAGCATAATATGGCTAATAATATGAGTTAGAGTGATAATACTAAGAGTAGTGAGTATAGTAATTCTCATTCTATCGATCATTTAAGCATAATATGGCTAATAATATGAGTTAGATTGATACTAATAAGAGTAATGAGTGTAGTAATTGTAGATCTATCGATCATTTAAGCATAATAAGGCTAATAATATGAGTTAGAGTGATAATACTAAGAGTAGTGAGTATTGTAATTCTCATTCTATCGATCATATAAGCATAATATGGCTAATAATATGAGTTAGATTGATAATAATAAGAGTAATGAGTATAGTAATTGTAGTTCTATCGATCATTTAAGCATAATATGGCTAATAATATGAGTTAGATTGATAATATTAACAGTAATAAGTATAGTAATTGTCGTTCTATCGATAATATAACCATAATATGGCTAGTAATATGAGTTAGATTGATAATACTAAGAGTAGTGAGTATAGTAATTCTCGTTCTATCGATCATATAAGCATAATATGGCTAATAATATGAGTTAGATTGATAATAATAAGAGTAATGGGTATAGCAATTGTAGATCTATCGATCATTTAAGCATAATATGGCTAATAATATGAGTTAGATTGATAATAATAACAGTAATAAGTATAGTAATTGTCGTTCTATCGATAATATAACCATAATATGGCTAGTAATATGAGTTAGATTGATACTACTAAGAGTAGTGAGTATAGTAATTCTCGTTCTATCGATCATATAAGCATAATATGGCTAATAATATGAGTTAGATTGATAATAATAAGAGTAATAACTACAGTAATTGTCGTTCTATCGATCATATAAGCATAATAAGGCTAATAATATGAGTTAGATTGATAATACTAAGAGTAGTGAGTATAGTAGTTCTCGTTCTATCGATCATATAAGCATAATATGGCTAATAATATGAGTTAGATTGATAATACTAAGAGTAGTGAGTATAGTAATTCTCGTTCTATCGATCATATAAGCATAATATGGCTAATAATATGAGTTAGATTGATAATACTAAGAGTAGTGAGTATAGTAATTGTCGTTCTATCGATCATATAAGCATAATATGGCTAATAATATGAGTTAGATTGATAATAATAAGAGTAATAAGTATAGTAATTGTCGTTCTATCGATCATTTAAGCATAATATGGGTAATAATATGAGTCAGATTGATAATAATAACAGTAATATGTATAGCAATTGTCGTTCTATCGATAATATAAGCATAATATGGCTAATAATATGAGTTAGATTGATAATACTAAGAGTAGTGAGTATAGTAGTTCTCGTTCTATCGATCATATAAGCATAATATGGCTAATAATATGAGTTAGATTGATAATAATAAGAGTAATGGGTATAGTAATTGTAGATCTATCGATCATTTAAGCATAATATGGCTAATAATATGAGTTAGATTGATAATGATAACAGTAATAAGTATAGTAATTGTCGTTCTATCGATAATATAACCATAATATGGCTAGTAATATGAGTTAGATTGATAATACTAAGAGTAGTGAGTATAGTAATTCTCGCTCTATCGATCATATAAGCATAATATGGCTAATAATATGAGTTAGATTGATAATAATAAGAGTAATAACTACAGTAATTGTCGTTCTATCGATCATATAAGCATAATAAGGCTAATAATATGAGTTAGAGTGATAATACTGAGAGTAGTGAGTATAGTAATTCTCATTCTATCGATCATATAAGCATAATATGGCTAATAATATGAGTTAGATTGATAATACTAAGAGTAGTGAGTATAGTAATTGTCGTTCTATCGATCATATAAGCATAATATGGCTAATAATATGAGTTAGATTGATAATAATAAGAGTAATAAGTATAGTAATTGTCGTTCTATCGATCATTTAAGCATAATATGGGTAATAATATGAGTCAGATTGATAATAATAACAGTAATATGTATAGTAATTGTCGTTCTATCGATAATATAAGCATAATATGGCTAATAATATGAGTTAGATTGATAATACTAAGAGTAGTGAGTATAGTAGTTCTCGTTCTATCGATCATATAAGCATAATATGGCTAATAATATGAGTTAGATTGATAATAATAAGAGTAATAAGTATAGTAATTGTCGTTCTATCGATCATATAAGCATAATATGGCTAATAATATGAGTTAGATTGATAATACTAAGAGTAGTGAGTATAGTAATTCTCGTTCTATCGATCATATATGCATAATATGGCTAATAATATGAGTTAGATTGATAATAATAAGAGTAATAACTACAGTAATTGTCGTTCTATCGATCATATAAGCATAATAAGGCTAATAATATGAGTTAGAGTGATAATACTAAGAGTAGTGAGTATAGTAATTCTCATTCTATCGATCATATAAGCATAATATGGCTAATAATATGAGTTAGATTGATAATAATAAGAGTAATGAGTATAGTAATTGTAGTTCTATCGATCATTTAAGCACAATATGGCTAATAATATGAGTTAGATTGATGATAATAAGAGTAATGAGTATAGTAATTGTAGTTCTATCGATCATATCTGCACAATATGGTTAATAATATGAGTTAGATTGATAATAATAAGAGTAGTAAGTATAGTATTTGTCGTTCTATCGATTATATAAGCATAATATGGCTAATAATATGAGTTAGATTGATAATAATAAGAGTAATAAGTATAGTAATTGTCGTTCTATCGATCATTTAAGCATAATATGGGTAATAATATGAGTCAGATTGATAATAATAACAGTAATAAGTATAGTAATTGTCGTTCTATCGATAATATAAGCATAATATGGCTAATAATATGAGTTAGATTGATAATACTAAGAGTAGTGAGTATAGTAGTTCTCGTTCTATCGATCATATAAGCATAATATGGCTAATAATATGAGTTAGATTGATAATAATAAGAGTAATAAGTATAGTAATTGTCGTTCTATCGATCACATAAGCATAATATGGCTAATAATATGAGTTAGATTGATAATAATAACAGTAATAAGTATAGTAATTGTCGTTCTATCGATAATATAACCATAATATGGCTAGTAATATGAGTTAGATTGATAATACTAAGAGTAGTGGGTATAGTAATTCTCGTTCTATCGATCATATAAGCATAATATGGCTAATAATATGAGTTAGATTGATAATAATAAGAGTAATAACTACAGTAATTGTCGTTCTATCGATCATATAAGCATAATAAGGCTAATAATATGAGTTAGAGTGATAATACTGAGAGTAGTGAGTATAGTAATTCTCATTCTATCGATCATATAAGCATAATATGGCTAATAATATGAGTTAGATTGATAATAATAACAGTAATAAGTATAGTAACTGTCGTTCTTCGATAATATAAGCATAATATGGCTAATAATATGAGTTAGATTGATAATACTAAGAGTAGTGAGTATAGTAATTGTCGTTCTATCGATCATATAAGCATAATATGGCTAATGATATGAGTTAGATTGATAATAATAAGAGTAATAAGTATAGTAATTGTCGTTCTATCGATCATTTAAGCATAATATGGGTAATAATATGAGTCAGATTGATAATAATAACAGTAATATGTATAGTAATTGTCGTTCTATCGATAATATAAGCATAATATGGCTAATAATATGAGTTAGATTGATAATACTAAGAGTAGTGAGTATAGTAGTTCTCGTTCTATCGATCATATAAGCATAATATGGCTAATAATATGAGTTAGATTGATAATAATAAGAGTAATAAGTATAGTAATTGTCGTTCTATCGATCATATAAGCATAATATGGCTAATAATATGAGTTAGATTGATAATACTAAGAGTAGTGAGTATAGTAATTCTCGTTCTATCGATCATATATGCATAATATGGCTAATAATATGAGTTAGATTGATAATAATAAGAGTAATAACTACAGTAATTGTCGTTCTATCGATCATATAAGCATAATAAGGCTAATAATATGAGTTAGAGTGATAATACTAAGAGTAGTGAGTATAGTAATTCTCATTCTATCGATCATATAAGCATAATATGGCTAATAATATGAGTTAGATTGATAATAATAAGAGTAATGAGTATAGTAATTGTAGTTCTATCGATCATTTAAGCATAATATGGCTAATAATATGAGTTAGATTGATGATAATAAGAGTAATGAGTATAGTAATTGTAGTTCTATCGATCATATCTGCACAATATGGTTAATAATATGAGTTAGATTGATAATAATAAGAGTAGTAAGTATAGTATTTGTCGTTCTATCGATTATATAAGCATAATATGGCTAATAATATGAGTTAGATTGATAATAATAAGAGTAATAAGTATAGTAATTGTCGTTCTATCGATCATTTAAGCATAATATGGGTAATAATATGAGTCAGATTGATAATAATAACAGTAATAAGTATAGTAATTGTCGTTCTATCGATAATATAAGCATAATATGGCTAATAATATGAGTTAGATTGATAATACTAAGAGTAGTGAGTATAGTAGTTCTCGTTCTATCGATCATATAAGCATAATATGGCTAATAATATGAGTTAGATTGATAATAATAAGAGTAATAAGTATAGTAATTGTCGTTCTATCGATCACATAAGCATAATATGGCTAATAATATGAGTTAGATTGATAATAATAACAGTAATAAGTATAGTAATTGTCGTTCTATCGATAATATAACCATAATATGGCTAGTAATATGAGTTAGATTGATAATACTAAGAGTAGTGGGTATAGTAATTCTCGTTCTATCGATCATATAAGCATAATATGGCTAATAATATGAGTTAGATTGATAATAATAAGAGTAATAACTACAGTAATTGTCGTTCTATCGATCATATAAGCATAATAAGGCTAATAATATGAGTTAGAGTGATAATACTGAGAGTAGTGAGTATAGTAATTCTCATTCTATCGATCATATAAGCATAATATGGCTAATAATATGAGTTAGATTGATAATAATAACAGTAATAAGTATAGTAACTGTCGTTCTTCGATAATATAAGCATAATATGGCTAATAATATGAGTTAGATTGATAATACTAAGAGTAGTGAGTATAGTAATTGTCGTTCTATCGATCATATAAGCATAATATGGCTAATAATATGAGTTAGATTGATAATAATAAGAGTAATAAGTATAGTAATTGTCGTTCTATCGATCATTTAAGCATAATATGGGTAATAATATGAGTCAGATTGATAATAATAACAGTAATATGTATAGTAATTGTCGTTCTATCGATAATATAAGCATAATATGCCTAATAATATGAGTTAGATTGATAATACTAAGAGTAGTGAGTATAGTAGTTCTCGTTCTATCGATCATATAAGCATAATATGGCTAATAATATGAGTTAGATTGATAATAATAAGAGTAATAAGTATAGTAATTGTCGTTCTATCGATCATATAAGCATAATATGGCTAATAATATGAGTTAGATTGATAATACTAAGAGTAGTGAGTATAGTAATTCTCGTTCTATCGATCATATATGCATAATATGGCTAATAATATGAGTTAGATTGATAATAATAAGAGTAATAACTACAGTAATTGTCGTTCTATCGATCATATAAGCATAATAAGGCTAATAATATGAGTTAGAGTGATAATACTAAGAGTAGTGAGTATAGTAATTCTCATTCTATCGATCATATAAGCATAATATGGCTAATAATATGAGTTAGATTGATAATAATAAGAGTAATGAGTATAGTAATTGTAGTTCTATCGATCATTTAAGCATAATATGGCTAATAATATGAGTTAGATTGATGATAATAAGAGTAATGAGTATAGTAATTGTAGTTCTATCGATCATATCTGCACAATATGGTTAATAATATGAGTTAGATTGATAATAATAAGAGTAGTAAGTATAGTATTTGTCGTTCTATCGATTATATAAGCATAATATGGCTAATAATATGAGTTAGATTGATAATAATAAGAGTAATAAGTATAGTAATTGTCGTTCTATCGATCATTTAAGCATAATATGGGTAATAATATGAGTCAGATTGATAATAATAACAGTAATAAGTATAGTAATTGTCGTTCTATCGATAATATAAGCATAATATGGCTAATAATATGAGTTAGATTGATAATACTAAGAGTAGTGAGTATAGTAGTTCTCGTTCTATCGATCATATAAGCATAATATGGCTAATAATATGAGTTAGATTGATAATAATAAGAGTAATAAGTATAGTAATTGTCGTTCTATCGATCACATAAGCATAATATGGCTAATAATATGAGTTAGATTGATAATAATAACAGTAATAAGTATAGTAATTGTCGTTCTATCGATAATATAACCATAATATGGCTAGTAATATGAGTTAGATTGATAATACTAAGAGTAGTGGGTATAGTAATTCTCGTTCTATCGATCATATAAGCATAATATGGCTAATAATATGAGTTAGATTGATAATAATAAGAGTAATAACTACAGTAATTGTCGTTCTATCGATAATATAAGCATAATAAGGCTAATAATATGAGTTAGAGTGATAATACTGAGAGTAGTGAGTATAGTAATTCTCATTCTATCGATCATATAAGCATAATATGGCTAATAATATGAGTTAGATTGATAATAATAACAGTAATATGTATAGTAATTGTCGTTCTATCGATAATATAAGCATAATATGGCTAATAATATGAGTTAGATTGATAATACTAAGAGTAGTGAGTATAGTAGTTCTCGTTCTATCGATCATATAAGCATAATATGGCTAATAATATGAGTTAGATTGATGATAATAAGAGTAATGAGTATAGTAATTGTAGTTCTATCGATCATATCTGCACAATATGGTTAATAATATGAGTTAGATTGATAATAATAAGAGTAGTAAGTATAGTATTTGTCGTTCTATCGATTATATAAGCATAATATGGCTAATAATATGAGTTAGATTGATAATAATAAGAGTAATAAGTATAGTAATTGTCGTTCTATCGATCATTTAAGCATAATATGGGTAATAATATGAGTCAGATTGATAATAATAACAGTAATAAGTATAGTAATTGTCGTTCTATCGATAATATAAGCATAATATGGCTAATAATATGAGTTAGATTGATAATACTAAGAGTAGTGAGTATAGTAGTTCTCGTTCTATCGATCATATAAGTATAATATGGCTAATAATATGAGTTAGATTGATAATAATAAGAGTAATAAGTATAGTAATTGTCGTTCTATCGATCACATAAGCATAATATGGCTAATAATATGAGTTAGATTGATAATAATAACAGTAATAAGTATAGTAATTGTCGTTCTATCGATAATATAACCATAATATGGCTAGTAATATGAGTTAGATTGATAATACTAAGAGTAGTGGGTATAGTAATTCTCGTTCTATCGATCATATAAGCATAATATGGCTAATAATATGAGTTAGATTGATAATAATAAGAGTAATAACTACAGTAATTGTCGTTCTATCGATCATATAAGCATAATAAGGCTAATAATATGAGTTAGAGTGATAATACTGAGAGTAGTGAGTATAGTAATTCTCATTCTATCGATCATATAAGCATAATATGGCTAATAATATGAGTTAGATTGATAATAATAACAGTAATAAGTATAGTAACTGTCGTTCTTCGATAATATAAGCATAATATGGCTAATAATATGAGTTAGATTGATAATACTAAGAGTAGTGAGTATAGTAATTGTCGTTCTATCGATCATATAAGCATAATATGGCTAATAATATGAGTTAGATTGATAATAATAAGAGTAATAAGTATAGTAATTGTCGTTCTATCGATCATTTAAGCATAATATGGGTAATAATATGAGTCAGATTGATAATAATAACAGTAATATGTATAGTAATTGTCGTTCTATCGATAATATAAGCATAATATGGCTAATAATATGAGTTAGATTGATAATACTAAGAGTAGTGAGTATAGTAGTTCTCGTTCTATCGATCATATAAGCATAATATGGCTAATAATATGAGTTAGATTGATAATAATAAGAGTAATAAGTATAGTAATTGTCGTTCTATCGATCATATAAGCATAATATGGCTAATAATATGAGTTAGATTGATAATACTAAGAGTAGTGAGTATAGTAATTCTCGTTCTATCGATCATATATGCATAATATGGCTAATAATATGAGTTAGATTGATAATAATAAGAGTAATAACTACAGTAATTGTCGTTCTATCGATCATATAAGCATAATAAGGCTAATAATATGAGTTAGAGTGATAATACTAAGAGTAGTGAGTATAGTAATTCTCATTCTATCGATCATATAAGCATAATATGGCTAATAATATGAGTTAGATTGATAATAATAAGAGTAATGAGTATAGTAATTGTAGTTCTATCGATCATTTAAGCATAATATGGCTAATAATATGAGTTAGATTGATGATAATAAGAGTAATGAGTATAGTAATTGTAGTTCTATCGATCATATCTGCACAATATGGTTAATAATATGAGTTAGATTGATAATAATAAGAGTAGTAAGTATAGTATTTGTCGTTCTATCGATTATATAAGCATAATATGGCTAATAATATGAGTTAGATTGATAATAATAAGAGTAATAAGTATAGTAATTGTCGTTCTATCGATCATTTAAGCATAATATGGGTAATAATATGAGTCAGATTGATAATAATAACAGTAATAAGTATAGTAATTGTCGTTCTATCGATAATATAAGCATAATATGGCTAATAATATGAGTTAGATTGATAATACTAAGAGTAGTGAGTATAGTAGTTCTCGTTCTATCGATCATATAAGCATAATATGGCTAATAATATGAGTTAGATTGATAATAATAAGAGTAATAAGTATAGTAATTGTCGTTCTATCGATCACATAAGCATAATATGGCTAATAATATGAGTTAGATTGATAATAATAACAGTAATAAGTATAGTAATTGTCGTTCTATCGATAATATAACCATAATATGGCTAGTAATATGAGTTAGATTGATAATACTAAGAGTAGTGGGTATAGTAATTCTCGTTCTATCGATCATATAAGCATAATATGGCTAATAATATGAGTTAGATTGATAATAATAAGAGTAATAACTACAGTAATTGTCGTTCTATCGATAATATAAGCATAATAAGGCTAATAATATGAGTTAGAGTGATAATACTGAGAGTAGTGAGTATAGTAATTCTCATTCTATCGATCATATAAGCATAATATGGCTAATAATATGAGTTAGATTGATAATAATAACAGTAATATGTATAGTAATTGTCGTTCTATCGATAATATAAGCATAATATGGCTAATAATATGAGTTAGATTGATAATACTAAGAGTAGTGAGTATAGTAGTTCTCGTTCTATCGATCATATAAGCATAATATGGCTAATAATATGAGTTAGATTGATGATAATAAGAGTAATGAGTATAGTAATTGTAGTTCTATCGATCATATCTGCACAATATGGTTAATAATATGAGTTAGATTGATAATAATAAGAGTAGTAAGTATAGTATTTGTCGTTCTATCGATTATATAAGCATAATATGGCTAATAATATGAGTTAGATTGATAATAATAAGAGTAATAAGTATAGTAATTGTCGTTCTATCGATCATTTAAGCATAATATGGGTAATAATATGAGTCAGATTGATAATAATAACAGTAATAAGTATAGTAATTGTCGTTCTATCGATAATATAAGCATAATATGGCTAATAATATGAGTTAGATTGATAATACTAAGAGTAGTGAGTATAGTAGTTCTCGTTCTATCGATCATATAAGTATAATATGGCTAATAATATGAGTTAGATTGATAATAATAAGAGTAATAAGTATAGTAATTGTCGTTCTATCGATCACATAAGCATAATATGGCTAATAATATGAGTTAGATTGATAATAATAACAGTAATAAGTATAGTAATTGTCGTTCTATCGATAATATAACCATAATATGGCTAGTAATATGAGTTAGATTGATAATACTAAGAGTAGTGGGTATAGTAATTCTCGTTCTATCGATCATATAAGCATAATATGGCTAATAATATGAGTTAGATTGATAATAATAAGAGTAATAACTACAGTAATTGTCGTTCTATCGATCATATAAGCATAATAAGGCTAATAATATGAGTTAGAGTGATAATACTGAGAGTAGTGAGTATAGTAATTCTCATTCTATCGATCATATAAGCATAATATGGCTAATAATATGAGTTAGATTGATAATAATAACAGTAATAAGTATAGTAACTGTCGTTCTTCGATAATATAAGCATAATATGGCTAATAATATGAGTTAGATTGATAATACTAAGAGTAGTGAGTATAGTAATTGTCGTTCTATCGATCATATAAGCATAATATGGCTAATAATATGAGTTAGATTGATAATAATAAGAGTAATAAGTATAGTAATTGTCGTTCTATCGATCATTTAAGCATAATATGGGTAATAATATGAGTCAGATTGATAATAATAACAGTAATATGTATAGTAATTGTCGTTCTATCGATAATATAAGCATAATATGGCTAATAATATGAGTTAGATTGATAATACTAAGAGTAGTGAGTATAGTAATTGTCGTTCTATCGATCATATAAGCATAATATGGCTAATAATATGAGTTAGATTGATAATAATAACAGTAATAAGTATAGTAATTGTCGTTCTATCGATCATATAAGCATAATATGGCTAATAATATGAGTTAGATTGATAATAATAAGAGTAATAACTACAGTAATTGTCGTTCTATCGATCATATAAGCATAATAAGGCTAATAATATGAGTTAGAGTGATAATACTAAGAGTAGTGAGTATAGTAATTCTCATTCTATCGATCATATAAGCATAATATGGCTAATAATATGAGTTAGATTGATAATAATAA
The DNA here is from genome assembly GCF_050947335.1 of Megachile rotundata. NCBI lineage: Eukaryota > Metazoa > Arthropoda > Insecta > Hymenoptera > Megachilidae > Megachile > Megachile rotundata. The sequence continues at coordinate 29,727 of NW_027473633.1, forward strand.
GAGTAATGAGTATAGTAATTGTAGTTCTATCGATCATTTAAGCATAATATGGCTAATAATATGAGTTAGATTGATGATAATAAGAGTAATGAGTATAGTAATTGTAGTTCTATCGATCATATCTGCACAATATGGTTAATAATATGAGTTAGATTGATAATAATAAGAGTAGTAAGTATAGTATTTGTCGTTCTATCGATTATATAAGCATAATATGGCTAATAATATGAGTTAGATTGATAATAATAAGAGTAATAAGTATAGTAATTGTCGTTCTATCGATCATTTAAGCATAATATGGGTAATAATATGAGTCAGATTGATAATAATAACAGTAATAAGTATAGTAATTGTCGTTCTATCGATAATATAAGCATAATATGGCTAATAATATGAGTTAGATTGATAATACTAAGAGTAGTGAGTATAGTAGTTCTCGTTCTATCGATCATATAAGCATAATATGGCTAATAATATGAGTTAGATTGATAATAATAAGAGTAATAAGTATAGTAATTGTCGTTCTATCGATCACATAAGCATAATATGGCTAATAATATGAGTTAGATTGATAATAATAACAGTAATAAGTATAGTAATTGTCGTTCTATCGATAATATAACCATAATATGGCTAGTAATATGAGTTAGATTGATAATACTAAGAGTAGTGGGTATAGTAATTCTCGTTCTATCGATCATATAAGCATAATATGGCTAATAATATGAGTTAGATTGATAATAATAAGAGTAATAACTACAGTAATTGTCGTTCTATCGATAATATAAGCATAATAAGGCTAATAATATGAGTTAGAGTGATAATACTGAGAGTAGTGAGTATAGTAATTCTCATTCTATCGATCATATAAGCATAATATGGCTAATAATATGAGTTAGATTGATAATAATAACAGTAATATGTATAGTAATTGTCGTTCTATCGATAATATAAGCATAATATGGCTAATAATATGAGTTAGATTGATAATACTAAGAGTAGTGAGTATAGTAGTTCTCGTTCTATCGATCATATAAGCATAATATGGCTAATAATATGAGTTAGATTGATGATAATAAGAGTAATGAGTATAGTAATTGTAGTTCTATCGATCATATCTGCACAATATGGTTAATAATATGAGTTAGATTGATAATAATAAGAGTAGTAAGTATAGTATTTGTCGTTCTATCGATTATATAAGCATAATATGGCTAATAATATGAGTTAGATTGATAATAATAAGAGTAATAAGTATAGTAATTGTCGTTCTATCGATCATTTAAGCATAATATGGGTAATAATATGAGTCAGATTGATAATAATAACAGTAATAAGTATAGTAATTGTCGTTCTATCGATAATATAAGCATAATATGGCTAATAATATGAGTTAGATTGATAATACTAAGAGTAGTGAGTATAGTAGTTCTCGTTCTATCGATCATATAAGTATAATATGGCTAATAATATGAGTTAGATTGATAATAATAAGAGTAATAAGTATAGTAATTGTCGTTCTATCGATCACATAAGCATAATATGGCTAATAATATGAGTTAGATTGATAATAATAACAGTAATAAGTATAGTAATTGTCGTTCTATCGATAATATAACCATAATATGGCTAGTAATATGAGTTAGATTGATAATACTAAGAGTAGTGGGTATAGTAATTCTCGTTCTATCGATCATATAAGCATAATATGGCTAATAATATGAGTTAGATTGATAATAATAAGAGTAATAACTACAGTAATTGTCGTTCTATCGATCATATAAGCATAATAAGGCTAATAATATGAGTTAGAGTGATAATACTGAGAGTAGTGAGTATAGTAATTCTCATTCTATCGATCATATAAGCATAATATGGCTAATAATATGAGTTAGATTGATAATAATAACAGTAATAAGTATAGTAACTGTTGTTCTTCGATAATATAAGCATAATATGGCTAATAATATGAGTTAGATTGATAATACTAAGAGTAGTGAGTATAGTAATTGTCGTTCTATCGATCATATAAGCATAATATGGCTAATAATATGAGTTAGATTGATAATAATAAGAGTAATAAGTATAGTAATTGTCGTTCTATCGATCATTTAAGCATAATATGGGTAATAATATGAGTCAGATTGATAATAATAACAGTAATATGTATAGTAATTGTCGTTCTATCGATAATATAAGCATAATATGGCTAATAATATGAGTTAGATTGATAATACTAAGAGTAGTGAGTATAGTAGTTCTCGTTCTATCGATCATATAAGCATAATATGGCTAATAATATGAGTTAGATTGATAATAATAACAGTAATAAGTATAGTAATTGTCGTTCTATCGATCATATAAGCATAATATGGCTAATAATATGAGTTAGATTGATAATACTAAGAGTAGTGAGTATAGTAATTCTCGTTCTATCGATCATATATGCATAATATGGCTAATAATATGAGTTAGATTGATAATAATAAGAGTAATAACTACAGTAATTGTCGTTCTATCGATCATATAAGCATAATAAGGCTAATAATATGAGTTAGAGTGATAATACTAAGAGTAGTGAGTATAGTAATTCTCATTCTATCGATCATATAAGCATAATATGGCTAATAATATGAGTTAGATTGATAATAATAAGAGTAATGAGTATAGTAATTGTAGTTCTATCGATCATTTAAGCATAATATGGCTAATAATATGAGTTAGATTGATGATAATAAGAGTAATGAGTATAGTAATTGTAGTTCTATCGATCATATCTGCACAATATGGTTAATAATATGAGTTAGATTGATAATAATAAGAGTAGTAAGTATAGTATTTGTCGTTCTATCGATTATATAAGCATAATATGGCTAATAATATGAGTTAGATTGATAATAATAAGAGTAATAAGTATAGTAATTGTCGTTCTATCGATCATTTAAGCATAATATGGGTAATAATATGAGTCAGATTGATAATAATAACAGTAATAAGTATAGTAATTGTCGTTCTATCGATAATATAAGCATAATATGGCTAATAATATGAGTTAGATTGATAATACTAAGAGTAGTGAGTATAGTAGTTCTCGTTCTATCGATCATATAAGCATAATATGGCTAATAATATGAGTTAGATTGATAATAATAAGAGTAATAAGTATAGTAATTGTCGTTCTATCGATCACATAAGCATAATATGGCTAATAATATGAGTTAGATTGATAATAATAACAGTAATAAGTATAGTAATTGTCGTTCTATCGATAATATAACCATAATATGGCTAGTAATATGAGTTAGATTGATAATACTAAGAGTAGTGGGTATAGTAATTCTCGTTCTATCGATCATATAAGCATAATATGGCTAATAATATGAGTTAGATTGATAATAATAAGAGTAATAACTACAGTAATTGTCGTTCTATCGATAATATAAGCATAATAAGGCTAATAATATGAGTTAGAGTGATAATACTGAGAGTAGTGAGTATAGTAATTCTCATTCTATCGATCATATAAGCATAATATGGCTAATAATATGAGTTAGATTGATAATAATAACAGTAATATGTATAGTAATTGTCGTTCTATCGATAATATAAGCATAATATGGCTAATAATATGAGTTAGATTGATAATACTAAGAGTAGTGAGTATAGTAGTTCTCGTTCTATCGATCATATAAGCATAATATGGCTAATAATATGAGTTAGATTGATGATAATAAGAGTAATGAGTATAGTAATTGTAGTTCTATCGATCATATCTGCACAATATGGTTAATAATATGAGTTAGATTGATAATAATAAGAGTAGTAAGTATAGTATTTGTCGTTCTATCGATTATATAAGCATAATATGGCTAATAATATGAGTTAGATTGATAATAATAAGAGTAATAAGTATAGTAATTGTCGTTCTATCGATCATTTAAGCATAATATGGGTAATAATATGAGTCAGATTGATAATAATAACAGTAATAAGTATAGTAATTGTCGTTCTATCGATAATATAAGCATAATATGGCTAATAATATGAGTTAGATTGATAATACTAAGAGTAGTGAGTATAGTAGTTCTCGTTCTATCGATCATATAAGTATAATATGGCTAATAATATGAGTTAGATTGATAATAATAAGAGTAATAAGTATAGTAATTGTCGTTCTATCGATCACATAAGCATAATATGGCTAATAATATGAGTTAGATTGATAATAATAACAGTAATAAGTATAGTAATTGTCGTTCTATCGATAATATAAGCATAATATGGCTAATAATATGAGTTAGATTGATAATACTAAGAGTAGTGAGTATAGTAGTTCTCGTTCTATCGATCATATAAGCATAATATGGCTAATAATATGAGTTAGATTGATGATAATAAGAGTAATGAGTATAGTAATTGTAGTTCTATCGATCATATCTGCACAATATGGTTAATAATATGAGTTAGATTGATAATAATAAGAGTAATAACTACAGTAATTGTCGTTCTATCGATCATATAAGCATAATAAGGCTAATAATATGAGTTAGAGTGATAATACTGAGAGTAGTGAGTATAGTAATTCTCATTCTATCGATCATATAAGCATAATATGGCTAATAATATGAGTTAGATTGATAATAATAACAGTAATAAGTATAGTAACTGTCGTTCTTCGATAATATAAGCATAATATGGCTAATAATATGAGTTAGATTGATAATACTAAGAGTAGTGAGTATAGTAATTGTCGTTCTATCGATCATATAAGCATAATATGGCTAATAATATGAGTTAGATTGATAATAATAAGAGTAATAAGTATAGTAATTGTCGTTCTATCGATCATTTAAGCATAATATGGGTAATAATATGAGTCAGATTGATAATAATAACAGTAATATGTATAGTAATTGTCGTTCTATCGATAATATAAGCATAATATGGCTAATAATATGAGTTAGATTGATAATACTAAGAGTAGTGAGTATAGTAGTTCTCGTTCTATCGATCATATAAGCATAATATGGCTAATAATATGAGTTAGATTGATAATAATAACAGTAATAAGTATAGTAATTGTCGTTCTATCGATCATATAAGCATAATATGGCTAATAATATGAGTTAGATTGATAATACTAAGAGTAGTGAGTATAGTAATTCTCGTTCTATCGATCATATATGCATAATATGGCTAATAATATGAGTTAGATTGATAATAATAAGAGTAATAACTACAGTAATTGTCGTTCTATCGATCATATAAGCATAATAAGGCTAATAATATGAGTTAGAGTGATAATACTAAGAGTAGTGAGTATAGTAATTCTCATTCTATCGATCATATAAGCATAATATGGCTAATAATATGAGTTAGATTGATAATAATAAGAGTAATGAGTATAGTAATTGTAGTTCTATCGATCATTTAAGCATAATATGGCTAATAATATGAGTTAGATTGATGATAATAAGAGTAATGAGTATAGTAATTGTAGTTCTATCGATCATATCTGCACAATATGGTTAATAATATGAGTTAGATTGATAATAATAAGAGTAGTAAGTATAGTATTTGTCGTTCTATCGATTATATAAGCATAATATGGCTAATAATATGAGTTAGATTGATAATAATAAGAGTAATAAGTATAGTAATTGTCGTTCTATCGATCATTTAAGCATAATATGGGTAATAATATGAGTCAGATTGATAATAATAACAGTAATAAGTATAGTAATTGTCGTTCTATCGATAATATAAGCATAATATGGCTAATAATATGAGTTAGATTGATAATACTAAGAGTAGTGAGTATAGTAGTTCTCGTTCTATCGATCATATAAGCATAATATGGCTAATAATATGAGTTAGATTGATAATAATAAGAGTAATAAGTATAGTAATTGTCGTTCTATCGATCACATAAGCATAATATGGCTAATAATATGAGTTAGATTGATAATAATAACAGTAATAAGTATAGTAATTGTCGTTCTATCGATAATATAACCATAATATGGCTAGTAATATGAGTTAGATTGATAATACTAAGAGTAGTGGGTATAGTAATTCTCGTTCTATCGATCATATAAGCATAATATGGCTAATAATATGAGTTAGATTGATAATAATAAGAGTAATAACTACAGTAATTGTCGTTCTATCGATCATATAAGCATAATAAGGCTAATAATATGAGTTAGAGTGATAATACTGAGAGTAGTGAGTATAGTAATTCTCATTCTATCGATCATATAAGCATAATATGGCTAATAATATGAGTTAGATTGATAATAATAACAGTAATAAGTATAGTAACTGTCGTTCTTCGATAATATAAGCATAATATGGCTAATAATATGAGTTAGATTGATAATACTAAGAGTAGTGAGTATAGTAATTGTCGTTCTATCGATCATATAAGCATAATATGGCTAATAATATGAGTTAGATTGATAATAATAAGAGTAATAAGTATAGTAATTGTCGTTCTATCGATCATTTAAGCATAATATGGGTAATAATATGAGTCAGATTGATAATAATAACAGTAATATGTATAGTAATTGTCGTTCTATCGATAATATAAGCATAATATGGCTAATAATATGAGTTAGATTGATAATACTAAGAGTAGTGAGTATAGTAGTTCTCGTTCTATCGATCATATAAGCATAATATGGCTAATAATATGAGTTAGATTGATAATAATAAGAGTAATAAGTATAGTAATTGTCGTTCTATCGATCATATAAGCATAATATGGCTAATAATATGAGTTAGATTGATAATACTAAGAGTAGTGAGTATAGTAATTCTCGTTCTATCGATCATATATGCATAATATGGCTAATAATATGAGTTAGATTGATAATAATAAGAGTAATAACTACAGTAATTGTCGTTCTATCGATCATATAAGCATAATAAGGCTAATAATATGAGTTAGAGTGATAATACTAAGAGTAGTGAGTATAGTAATTCTCATTCTATCGATCATATAAGCATAATATGGCTAATAATATGAGTTAGATTGATAATAATAAGAGTAATGAGTATAGTAATTGTAGTTCTATCGATCATTTAAGCATAATATGGCTAATAATATGAGTTAGATTGATGATAATAAGAGTAATGAGTATAGTAATTGTAGTTCTATCGATCATATCTGCACAATATGGTTAATAATATGAGTTAGATTGATAATAATAAGAGTAGTAAGTATAGTATTTGTCGTTCTATCGATTATATAAGCATAATATGGCTAATAATATGAGTTAGATTGATAATAATAAGAGTAATAAGTATAGTAATTGTCGTTCTATCGATCATTTAAGCATAATATGGGTAATAATATGAGTCAGATTGATAATAATAACAGTAATAAGTATAGTAATTGTCGTTCTATCGATAATATAAGCATAATATGGCTAATAATATGAGTTAGATTGATAATACTAAGAGTAGTGAGTATAGTAGTTCTCGTTCTATCGATCATATAAGCATAATATGGCTAATAATATGAGTTAGATTGATAATAATAAGAGTAATAAGTATAGTAATTGTCGTTCTATCGATCACATAAGCATAATATGGCTAATAATATGAGTTAGATTGATAATAATAACAGTAATAAGTATAGTAATTGTCGTTCTATCGATAATATAACCATAATATGGCTAGTAATATGAGTTAGATTGATAATACTAAGAGTAGTGGGTATAGTAATTCTCGTTCTATCGATCATATAAGCATAATATGGCTAATAATATGAGTTAGATTGATAATAATAAGAGTAATAACTACAGTAATTGTCGTTCTATCGATCATATAAGCATAATAAGGCTAATAATATGAGTTAGAGTGATAATACTGAGAGTAGTGAGTATAGTAATTCTCATTCTATCGATCATATAAGCATAATATGGCTAATAATATGAGTTAGATTGATAATAATAACAGTAATATGTATAGTAATTGTCGTTCTATCGATAATATAAGCATAATATGGCTAATAATATGAGTTAGATTGATAATACTAAGAGTAGTGAGTATAGTAGTTCTCGTTCTATCGATCATATAAGCATAATATGGCTAATAATATGAGTTAGATTGATAATAATAAGAGTAATAAGTATAGTAATTGTCGTTCTATCGATCATATAAGCATAATATGGCTAATAATATGAGTTAGATTGATAATACTAAGAGTAGTGAGTATAGTAATTCTCGTTCTATCGATCATATATGCATAATATGGCTAATAATATGAGTTAGATTGATAATAATAAGAGTAATAACTACAGTAATTGTCCTTCTATCGATCATATAAGCATAATAAGGCTAATAATATGAGTTAGAGTGATAATACTAAGAGTAGTGAGTATAGTAATTCTCATTCTATCGATCATACAAGCATAATATGGCTAATAATATGAGTTAGATTGATAATAATAACAGTAATAAGTATAGTAATTGTCGTTCTATCGATAATATAACCATAATATGGCTAGTAATATGAGTTAGATTGATAATACTAAGAGTAGTGGGTATAGTAATTCTCGTTCTATCGATCATATAAGCATAATATGGCTAATAATATGAGTTAGATTGATAATAATAAGAGTAATAACTACAGTAATTGTCGTTCTATCGATCATATAAGCATAATAAGGCTAATAATATGAGTTAGAGTGATAATACTGAGAGTAGTGAGTATAGTAATTCTCATTCTATCGATCATATAAGCATAATATGGCTAATAATATGAGTTAGATTGATAATAATAACAGTAATAAGTATAGTAACTGTCGTTCTTCGATAATATAAGCATAATATGGCTAATAATATGAGTTAGATTGATAATACTAAGAGTAGTGAGTATAGTAATTGTCGTTCTATCGATCATATAAGCATAATATGGCTAATAATATGAGTTAGATTGATAATAATACGAGTAATAAGTATAGTAATTGTCGTTCTATCGATCATTTAAGCATAATATGGGTAATAATATGAGTCAGATTGATAATAATAACAGTAATATGTATAGTAATTGTCGTTCTATCGATAATATAAGCATAATATGGCTAATAATATGAGTTAGATTGATAATACTAAGAGTAGTGAGTATAGTAGTTCTCGTTCTATCGATCATATAAGCATAATATGGCTAATAATATGAGTTAGATTGATAATAATAAGAGTAATGGGTATAGTAATTGTAGATCTATCGATCATTTAAGCATAATATGGCTAATAATATGAGTTAGATTGATAATAATAACAGTAATAAGTATAGTAATTGTCGTTCTATCGATAATATAACCATAATATGGCTAGTAATATGAGTTAGATTGATAATACTAAGAGTAGTGAGTATAGTAATTCTCGTTCTATCGATCATATAAGCATAATATGGCTAATAATATGAATTAGATTGATAATAATAAGAGTAATAACTACAGTAATTGTCGTTCTATCGATCATATAAGCATAATAAGGCTAATAATATGAGTTAGAGTGATAATACTGAGAGTAGTGAGTATAGTAATTCTCATTCTATCGATCATATAAGCATAATATGGCTAATAATATGAGTTAGATTGATAATAATAACAGTAATAAGTATAGTAACTGTCGTTCTTCGATAATATAAGCATAATATGGCTAATAATATGAGTTAGATTGATAATACTAAGAGTAGTGAGTATAGTAATTGTCGTTCTATCGATCATATAAGCATAATATGGCTAATAATATGAGTTAGATTGATAATAATAAGAGTAATAAGTATAGTAATTGTCGTTCTATCGATCATTTAAGCATAATATGGGTAATAATATGAGTCAGATTGATAATAATAACAGTAATATGTATAGTAATTGTCGTTCTATCGATAATATAAGCATAATATGGCTAATAATATGAGTTAGATTGATAATACTAAGAGTAGTGAGTATAGTAGTTCTCGTTCTATCGATCATATAAGCATAATATGGCTAATAATATGAGTTAGATTGATAATAATAAGAGTAATAAGTATAGTAATTGTCGTTCTATCGATCATATAAGCATAATATGGCTAATAATATGGGTTAGATTGATAATACTAAGAGTAGTGAGTATAGTAATTCTCGTTCTATCGATCATATATGCATAATATGGCTAATAATATGAGTTAGATTGATAATAATAAGAGTAATAACTACAGTAATTGTCGTTCTATCGATCATATAAGCATAATAAGGCTAATAATATGAGTTAGATTGATAATAATAAGAGTAATGAGTATAGTAATTGTAGTTCTATCGATCATTTAAGCATAATATGGCTAATAATATGAGTTAGATTGATGATAATAAGAGTAATGAGTATAGTAATTGTAGTTCTATCGATCATATCTGCACAATATGGTTAATAATATGAGTTAGATTGATAATAATAAGAGTAGTAAGTATAGTATTTGTCGTTCTATCGATCATATCTGCACAATATGGTTAATAATATGAGTTAGATTGATAATAATAAGAGTAGTAAGTATAGTATTTGTCGTTCTATCGATTATATAAGCATAATATGGCTAATAATATGAGTTAGATTGATAATAATAAGAGTAATAAGTATAGTAATTGTCGTTCTATCGATCATTTAAGCATAATATGGGTAATAATATGAGTCAGATTGATAATAATAACAGTAATAAGTATAGTAATTGTCGTTCTATCGATCATATAAGCATAATATGGCTAATAATATGAGTTAGATTGATAATACTAAGAGTAGTGAGTATAGTAATTCTCGTTCTATCGATCATATAAGCATAATATGGCTAATAATATGAGTTAGATTGATAGTAATAAGAGTAATAAGTATAGTAATTGTCGTTCTATCGATCATATAAGCATAATAAGGCTAATAATATGAGTTAGAGTGATAATACTAAGAGTAGTGAGTATAGTAATTCTCATTCTATCGATCATATAAGCATAATATGGCTAATAATATGAGTTAGATTGATAATAATAAGAGTAATGAGTATAGTAATTGTAGTTCTATCGATCATATCGGCATAATATGGTGAATAATATGAGTTAGATTCATAATAATAAGAGCAATAAGTATAGTAATTGTCGTTCTATCGATCATATAAGCATAATATGGCTAATAATATGAGTTAGATTGATAATAATAAGAGTAGTAAGTATAGTATTTGTCGTTCTATCGATCATATAAACATAATATGGCTAATAATATGAGTTAGATTGATAATAATAAGAGTAATAAGTATAGTAATTGTCGTTCTATCGATCATTTAAGCATAATATGGGTAATAATATGAGTCAGATTGATAATAATAACAGTAATATGTATAGTAATTGTCGTTCTATCGATAATATAAGCATAATATGGCTAATAATATGAGTTAGATTGATAATACTAAGAGTAGTGAGTATAGTAGTTCTCGTTCTATCGATCATATAAGCATAATATGGCTAATAATATGAGTTAGATTGATAATAATAAGAGTAATAAGTATAGTAATTGTCGTTCTATCGATCATATAAGCATAATATGGCTAATAATATGAGTTAGATTGATAATACTAAGAGTAGTGAGTATAGTAATTCTCGTTCTATCGATCATATATGCATAATATGGCTAATAATATGAGTTAGATTGATAATAATAAGAGTAATAACTACAGTAATTGTCGTTCTATCGATCATATAAGCATAATAAGGCTAATAATATGAGTTAGAGTGATAATACTAAGAGTAGTGAGTATAGTAATTCTCATTCTATCGATCATATAAGCATAATATGGCTAATAATATGAGTTAGATTGATAATAATAAGAGTAATGAGTATAGTAATTGTAGTTCTATCGATCATTTAAGCATAATATGGCTAATAATATGAGTTAGATTGATGATAATAAGAGTAATGAGTATAGTAATTGTAGTTCTATCGATCATATCTGCACAATATGGTTAATAATATGAGTTAGATTGATAATAATAAGAGTAGTAAGTATAGTATTTGTCGTTCTATCGATTATATAAGCATAATATGGCTAATAATATGAGTTAGATTGATAATAATAAGAGTAATAAGTATAGTAATTGTCGTTCTATCGATCATTTAAGCATAATATGGGTAATAATATGAGTTAGATTGATAGTAATAAGAGTAATAAGTATAGTAATTGTCGTTCTATCGATCATATAAGCATAATAAGGCTAATAATATGAGTTAGAGTGATAATACTAAGAGTAGTGAGTATAGTAATTCTCATTCTATCGATCATATAAGCATAATATGGCTAATAATATGAGTTAGATTGATAATAATAAGAGTAATGAGTATAGTAATTGTAGTTCTATCGATCATATCGGCATAATATGGTGAATAATATGAGTTAGATTCATAATAATAAGAGCAATAAGTATAGTAATTGTCGTTCTATCGATCATATAAGCATAATATGGCTAATAATATGAGTTAGATTGATAATAATAAGAGTAGTAAGTATAGTATTTGTCGTTCTATCGATCATATAAGCATAATATGGCTAATAATATGAGTTAGATTGATAATAATAAGAGTAATAAGTATAGTAATTGTCGTTCTATCGATCATTTAAGCATAATATGGGTAATAATATGAGTCAGATTGATAATAATAACAGTAATATGCTATAGTAATTGTCGTTCTATCGATAATATAAGCATAATATGGCTAATAATATGAGTTAGATTGATAATACTAAGAGTAGTGAGTATAGTAGTTCTCGTTCTATCGATCATATAAGCATAATATGGCTAATAATATGAGTTAGATTGATAATAATAAGAGTAATAAGTATAGTAATTGTCGTTCTATCGATCATATAAGCATAATATGGCTAATAATATGAGTTAGATTGATAATACTAAGAGTAGTGAGTATAGTAATTCTCGTTCTATCGATCATATATGCATAATATGGCTAATAATATGAGTTAGATTGATAATAATAAGAGTAATAACTACAGTAATTGTCGTTCTATCGATCATATAAGCATAATAAGGCTAATAATATGAGTTAGAGTGATAATACTAAGAGTAGTGAGTATAGTAATTCTCATTCTATCGATCATATAAGCATAATATGGCTAATAATATGAGTTAGATTGATAATAATAAGAGTAATGAGTATAGTAATTGTAGTTCTATCGATCATTTAAGCATAATATGGCTAATAATATGAGTTAGATTGATGATAATAAGAGTAATGAGTATAGTAATTGTAGTTCTATCGATCATATCTGCACAATATGGTTAATAATATGAGTTAGATTGATAATAATAAGAGTAGTAAGTATAGTATTTGTCGTTCTATCGATTATATAAGCATAATATGGGTAATAATATGAGTCAGATTGATAATAATAACAGTAATAAGTATAGTAATTGTCGTTCTATCGATAATATAAGCATAATATGGCTAATAATATGAGTTAGATTGATAATACTAAGAGTAGTGAGTATAGTAGTTCTCGTTCTATCGATCATATAAGCATAATATGGCTAATAATATGAGTTAGATTGATAATAATAAGAGTAATAAGTATAGTAATTGTCGTTCTATCGATCACATAAGCATAATATGGCTAATAATATGAGTTAGATTGATAATAATAACAGTAATAAGTATAGTAATTGTCGTTCTATCGATAATATAACCATAATATGGCTAGTAATATGAGTTAGATTGATAATAATAAGAGTAATAAGTATAGTAATTGTCGTTCTATCGATCACATAAGCATAATATGGCTAATAATATGAGTTAGATTGATAATAATAACAGTAATAAGTATAGTATTTGTCGTTCTATCGATTATATAAGCATAATATGGCTAATAATATGAGTTAGATTGATAATAATAAGAGTAATAAGTATAGTAATTGTCGTTCTATCGATCATGTAAGCATAATATGGCTAATAATACGAGTTAGATTGATAATAATAAGAGTAATAAGTATAGTAATTGTCGTTCTATCGATCATTTAAGCATAATATGGCTAATAATATGAGTTAGATTGATAATAATAACAGTAATAAGTATAGTAATTGTCGTTCTATCGATAATATAAGCATAATATGGCTAATAATATGAGTTAGATTGATAATACTATGAATAGTGAATATAGTAATTCTCGTTCTATCGATCATATAAGCATAATATGGCTAATAATATGAGTTAGATTGATGATAATAAGAGTAATGAGTATAGTAATTGTAGTTCTATCGATCATATCGGCATAATATGGTTAATAATATGAGTTAGATTCATAATAATAAGAGTAATAAGTATAGTAATTGTCGTTCTATCGATCATATAAGCATAATATGGCTAATAATATGAGTTAGATTGATAATACTAAGAGTAGTGAGTATAGTAATTCTCGTTCTATCGATCATATAAGCATAATATGGCTAATAATATGAGTTAGATTGATAATAATAAGAGTAATGGGTGTAGTAATTGTAGTTCTATCGATCATATAAGCAAAATATGGCTAATAATATGAGTTAGATTGATAATAATAAGAGAAATAACTACAGTAATTGTCGTTCTATCGATCATATAAGCATAATAAGGCTAATAATATGAGTTAGAGTGATAATACTAAGAGTAGTGAGTATTGTAATTCTCATTCTATCGATCATATAAGCATAATATGGCTAATAATATGAGTTAGATTGATAATAATAACAGTAATAAGTATAGTAACTGTCGTTCTATCGATAATATAAGCATAATATGGCTAATAATATGAGTTAGGTTGATAATACTAAGAGTAGTGAGTATAGTAATTGTCGTTCTATCGATCATATAAGCATAATATGGCTAATAATATGATATAGATTGATAATAATAAGAGTAATAAGTATAGTATTTGTCGTTCTATCGATCATGTAAGCATAATATGCCTAATAATACGAGTTAGATTGATAATAATAAGAGTAATAAGTATAGTAATTGTCGTTCTATCGATCATTTAACATAATATGCCTAATAATATGAGTTAGATTGATAATAATAACAGTAATAAGTATAGTAATTGTCGTTCTATCGATAATATAAGCATAATATGGCTAATAATATGAGTTAGATTGATAATACTAAGAGTAGTGAGTATAGTAATTCTCGTTCTATCCATCATATAAGCATAGTATGGCTAATAATAAGAGTTAGTATGATAATAATAAGAGTAATGAGTATAGTAATTGTAGTTCTATCGATCATATCGGCATAATATGGTTAATAATATGAGTTAGATTCATAATAATAAGAGTAATAAGTATAGTAATTGTCGTTCTATCGATCATATAAGCATAATATGGCTAATAATATGAGTTAGATTGATAATACTAAGAGTAGTGAGTATAGTAATTCTCGTTCTATCGATCATATAAGCATAATATGGCTAATAATATGAGTTAGATTGATAATAATAACAGTAATAAGTATAGTAATTGTCGTTCTATCGATAATATAAGCATAATATGGCTAATAATATGAGTTAGATTGATAATACTAAGAGTAGTGAGTATCGTAATTCTCGTTCTATCGATCATATAAGCATAATATGTCTAATAATATGAGTTAGATTGATAATAATAAGAGTAATAACTACAGTAATTGTCGTTCTATCGATCATATAAGCATAATAAGGCTAATAATATGAGTTAGATTGATAATAATAAGAGTAATAAGTATAGTAATTGTCGTTCTCTCGATCATATGAGCATAATATGGCTAATAATATGAGTTAGAGTGATAATACTAAGAGTAGTGAGTATAGTAATTCTCATTCTATCGATCATTTAAGCATAATATGGCTAATAATATGAGTTAGATTGATAATAATAACAGTAATAAGTATAGTAATTGTCGTTCTATCGATAATATAACCATAATATGGCTAATAATATGAGTTAGATTGATAATACTAAGAGTAGTGAGTATAGTAATTCTCGTTCTATCGATCATATAAGCATAATATGGCTAATAACATGAGTTAGATTGATAGTAATAAGAGTAATAAGTATAGTAATTGTCGTTCTATCGATCATATCAGCATAATAAGGCTAATAATATGAGTTAGAGTGATAATACTAAGAGTAGTGAGTATAGTAATTCTCATTCTATCGATGATATAAGCATAATATGGCTAATAATATGAGTTAGATTGATAATAATAAGAGTAATGAGTATAGTAATTGTAGTTCTATCGATCATATCGGCATAATATGGTGAATAATATGAGTTAGATTCATAACAATAAGAGTAATAAGTATAGTAATTGTCGTTCTATCGATCATATAAGCATAGTATGGCTAATAATATGAGTTAGATTGATAATACTAAGAGTAGTGAGTATAGTAATTCTCGTTCTATCGATCATATAAGCATAATATGGCTAATAATATGAGTTAGATTGATAATAATAAGAGTAATAACTACAGTACTTGTCGTTCTATCGATCATATAAGCATAATAAGGCTAATAATATGAGTTAGAGTGATAATACTAAGAGTAGTGAGTATAGTAATTCTCATTCTATCGATCATATAAGCATAATATGGCTAATAATATGAGTTAGATTGATAATAATAAGAGTAATGAGTATAGTAATTGTAGTTCTATCGATCATTTAAGCATAATATGGCTAATAATATGAGTTAGATTGATGATAATAAGAGTAATGAGTATAGTAATTGTCGTTCTATCGATCATATAAGCATAATATGGCTAATAATATGAGTTAGATTGATAATAATAAGAGTAATAAGTATAGTAATTGTCGTTCTATCGATCATTTAAGCATAATATGGGTAATAATATGAGTCAGATTGATAATAATAACAGTAATATGTATAGTAATTGTCGTTCTATCGATAATATAAGCATAATATGGCTAATAATATGAGTTAGATTGATAATACTAAGAGTAGTGAGTATAGTAGTTCTCGTTCTATCGATCATTTAAGCATAATATGGGTAATAATATGAGTCAGATTGATAATAATAACAGTAATAAGTATAGTAATTGTCGTTCTATCGATAATATAAGCATAATATGGCTAATAATATGAGTTAGATTGATAATACTAAGAGTAGTGAGTATAGTAGTTCTCGTTCTATCGATCATATAAGCATAATATGGCTAATAATATGAGTTAGATTGATAATAATAAGAGTAATAAGTATAGTAATTGTCGTTCTATCGATCACATAAGCATAATATGGCTAATAATATGAGTTAGATTGATAATAATAACAGTAATAAGTATAGTAATTGTCGTTCTATCGATAATATAACCATAATATGGCTAGTAATATGAGTTAGATTGATAATACTAAGAGTAGTGGGTATAGTAATTCTCGTTCTATCGATCATATAAGCATAATATGGCTAATAATATGAGTTAGATTGATAATAATAAGAGTAATAACTACAGTAATTGTCGTTCTATCGATAATATAAGCATAATAAGGCTAATAATATGAGTTAGAGTGATAATACTGAGAGTAGTGAGTATAGTAATTCTCATTCTATCGATCATATAAGCATAATATGGCTAATAATATGAGTTAGATTGATAATAATAACAGTAATATGTATAGTAATTGTCGTTCTATCGATAATATAAGCATAATATGGCTAATAATATGAGTTAGATTGATAATACTAAGAGTAGTGAGTATAGTAGTTCTCGTTCTATCGATCATATAAGCATAATATGGCTAATAATATGAGTTAGATTGATGATAATAAGAGTAATGAGTATAGTAATTGTAGTTCTATCGATCATATCTGCACAATATGGTTAATAATATGAGTTAGATTGATAATAATAAGAGTAGTAAGTATAGTATTTGTCGTTCTATCGATTATATAAGCATAATATGGCTAATAATATGAGTTAGATTGATAATAATAAGAGTAATAAGTATAGTAATTGTCGTTCTATCGATCATTTAAGCATAATATGGGTAATAATATGAGTCAGATTGATAATAATAACAGTAATAAGTATAGTAATTGTCGTTCTATCGATAATATAAGCATAATATGGCTAATAATATGAGTTAGATTGATAATACTAAGAGTAGTGAGTATAGTAGTTCTCGTTCTATCGATCATATAAGTATAATATGGCTAATAATATGAGTTAGATTGATAATAATAAGAGTAATAAGTATAGTAATTGTCGTTCTATCGATCACATAAGCATAATATGGCTAATAATATGAGTTAGATTGATAATAATAACAGTAATAAGTATAGTAATTGTCGTTCTATCGATAATATAAGCATAATATGGCTAATAATATGAGTTAGATTGATAATACTAAGAGTAGTGAGTATAGTAGTTCTCGTTCTATCGATCATATAAGCATAATATGGCTAATAATATGAGTTAGATTGATGATAATAAGAGTAATGAGTATAGTAATTGTAGTTCTATCGATCATATCTGCACAATATGGTTAATAATATGAGTTAGATTGATAATAATAAGAGTAATAACTACAGTAATTGTCGTTCTATCGATCATATAAGCATAATAAGGCTAATAATATGAGTTAGAGTGATAATACTGAGAGTAGTGAGTATAGTAATTCTCATTCTATCGATCATATAAGCATAATATGGCTAATAATATGAGTTAGATTGATAATAATAACAGTAATAAGTATAGTAACTGTCGTTCTTCGATAATATAAGCATAATATGGCTAATAATATGAGTTAGATTGATAATACTAAGAGTAGTGAGTATAGTAATTGTCGTTCTATCGATCATATAAGCATAATATGGCTAATAATATGAGTTAGATTGATAATAATAAGAGTAATAAGTATAGTAATTGTCGTTCTATCGATCATTTAAGCATAATATGGGTAATAATATGAGTCAGATTGATAATAATAACAGTAATATGTATAGTAATTGTCGTTCTATCGATAATATAAGCATAATATGGCTAATAATATGAGTTAGATTGATAATACTAAGAGTAGTGAGTATAGTAGTTCTCGTTCTATCGATCATATAAGCATAATATGGCTAATAATATGAGTTAGATTGATAATAATAACAGTAATAAGTATAGTAATTGTCGTTCTATCGATCATATAAGCATAATATGGCTAATAATATGAGTTAGATTGATAATACTAAGAGTAGTGAGTATAGTAATTCTCGTTCTATCGATCATATATGCATAATATGGCTAATAATATGAGTTAGATTGATAATAATAAGAGTAATAACTACAGTAATTGTCGTTCTATCGATCATATAAGCATAATAAGGCTAATAATATGAGTTAGAGTGATAATACTAAGAGTAGTGAGTATAGTAATTCTCATTCTATCGATCATATAAGCATAATATGGCTAATAATATGAGTTAGATTGATAATAATAAGAGTAATGAGTATAGTAATTGTAGTTCTATCGATCATTTAAGCATAATATGGCTAATAATATGAGTTAGATTGATGATAATAAGAGTAATGAGTATAGTAATTGTCGTTCTATCGATCATATCTGCACAATATGGTTAATAATATGAGTTAGATTGATAATAATAAGAGTAATAAGTATAGTAATTGTCGTTCTATCGATCATTTAAGCATAATATGGGTAATAATATGAGTCAGATTGATAATAATAACAGTAATATGTATAGTAATTGTCGTTCTATCGATAATATAAGCATAATATGGCTAATAATATGAGTTAGATTGATAATACTAAGAGTAGTGAGTATAGTAGTTCTCGTTCTATCGATCATTTAAGCATAATATGGGTAATAATATGAGTCAGATTGATAATAATAACAGTAATAAGTATAGTAATTGTCGTTCTATCGATAATATAAGCATAATATGGCTAATAATATGAGTTAGATTGATAATACTAAGAGTAGTGAGTATAGTAGTTCTCGTTCTATCGATCATATAAGCATAATATGGCTAATAATATGAGTTAGATTGATAATAATAAGAGTAATAAGTATAGTAATTGTCGTTCTATCGATCACATAAGCATAATATGGCTAATAATATGAGTTAGATTGATAATAATAACAGTAATAAGTATAGTAATTGTCGTTCTATCGATAATATAACCATAATATGGCTAGTAATATGAGTTAGATTGATAATACTAAGAGTAGTGGGTATAGTAATTCTCGTTCTATCGATCATATAAGCATAATATGGCTAATAATATGAGTTAGATTGATAATAATAAGAGTAATAACTACAGTAATTGTCGTTCTATCGATAATATAAGCATAATAAGGCTAATAATATGAGTTAGAGTGATAATACTGAGAGTAGTGAGTATAGTAATTCTCATTCTATCGATCATATAAGCATAATATGGCTAATAATATGAGTTAGATTGATAATAATAACAGTAATATGTATAGTAATTGTCGTTCTATCGATAATATAAGCATAATATGGCTAATAATATGAGTTAGATTGATAATACTAAGAGTAGTGAGTATAGTAGTTCTCGTTCTATCGATCATATAAGCATAATATGGCTAATAATATGAGTTAGATTGATGATAATAAGAGTAATGAGTATAGTAATTGCAGTTCTATCGATCATATCTGCACAATATGGTTAATAATATGAGTTAGATTGATAATAATAAGAGTAGTAAGTATAGTATTTGTCGTTCTATCGATTATATAAGCATAATATGGCTAATAATATGAGTTAGATTGATAATAATAAGAGTAATAAGTATAGTAATTGTCGTTCTATCGATCATTTAAGCATAATATGGGTAATAATATGAGTCAGATTGATAATAATAACAGTAATAAGTATAGTAATTGTCGTTCTATCGATAATATAAGCATAATATGGCTAATAATATGAGTTAGATTGATAATACTAAGAGTAGTGAGTATAGTAGTTCTCGTTCTATCGATCATATAAGTATAATATGGCTAATAATATGAGTTAGATTGATAATAATAAGAGTAATAAGTATAGTAATTGTCGTTCTATCGATCACATAAGCATAATATGGCTAATAATATGAGTTAGATTGATAATAATAACAGTAATAAGTATAGTAATTGTCGTTCTATCGATAATATAAGCATAATATGGCTAATAATATGAGTTAGATTGATAATACTAAGAGTAGTGAGTATAGTAGTTCTCGTTCTATCGATCATATAAGCATAATATGGCTAATAATATGAGTTAGATTGATGATAATAAGAGTAATGAGTATAGTAATTGTAGTTCTATCGATCATATCTGCACAATATGGTTAATAATATGAGTTAGATTGATAATAATAAGAGTAATAACTACAGTAATTGTCGTTCTATCGATCATATAAGCATAATAAGGCTAATAATATGAGTTAGAGTGATAATACTGAGAGTAGTGAGTATAGTAATTCTCATTCTATCGATCATATAAGCATAATATGGCTAATAATATGAGTTAGATTGATAATAATAACAGTAATAAGTATAGTAACTGTCGTTCTTCGATAATATAAGCATAATATGGCTAATAATATGAGTTAGATTGATAATACTAAGAGTAGTGAGTATAGTAATTGTCGTTCTATCGATCATATAAGCATAATATGGCTAATAATATGAGTTAGATTGATAATAATAAGAGTAATAAGTATAGTAATTGTCGTTCTATCGATCATTTAAGCATAATATGGGTAATAATATGAGTCAGATTGATAATAATAACAGTAATATGTATAGTAATTGTCGTTCTATCGATAATATAAGCATAATATGGCTAATAATATGAGTTAGATTGATAATACTAAGAGTAGTGAGTATAGTAGTTCTCGTTCTATCGATCATATAAGCATAATATGGCTAATAATATGAGTTAGATTGATAATAATAACAGTAATAAGTATAGTAATTGTCGTTCTATCGATCATATAAGCATAATATGGCTAATAATATGAGTTAGATTGATAATACTAAGAGTAGTGAGTATAGTAATTCTCGTTCTATCGATCATATATGCATAATATGGCTAATAATATGAGTTAGATTGATAATAATAAGAGTAATAACTACAGTAATTGTCGTTCTATCGATCATATAAGCATAATAAGGCTAATAATATGAGTTAGAGTGATAATACTAAGAGTAGTGAGTATAGTAATTCTCATTCTATCGATCATATAAGCATAATATGGCTAATAATATGAGTTAGATTGATAATAATAAGAGTAATGAGTATAGTAATTGTAGTTCTATCGATCATTTAAGCATAATATGGCTAATAATATGAGTTAGATTGATGATAATAAGAGTAATGAGTATAGTAATTGTAGTTCTATCGATCATATCTGCACAATATGGTTAATAATATGAGTTAGATTGATAATAATAAGAGTAGTAAGTATAGTATTTGTCGTTCTATCGATTATATAAGCATAATATGGCTAATAATATGAGTTAGATTGATAATAATAAGAGTAATAAGTATAGTAATTGTCGTTCTATCGATCATTTAAGCATAATATGGGTAATAATATGAGTCAGATTGATAATAATAACAGTAATAAGTATAGTAATTGTCGTTCTATCGATAATATAAGCATAATATGGCTAATAATATGAGTTAGATTGATAATACTAAGAGTAGTGAGTATAGTAGTTCTCGTTCTATCGATCATATAAGCATAATATGGCTAATAATATGAGTTAGATTGATAATAATAAGAGTAATAAGTATAGTAATTGTCGTTCTATCGATCACATAAGCATAATATGGCTAATAATATGAGTTAGATTGATAATAATAACAGTAATAAGTATAGTAATTGTCGTTCTATCGATAATATAACCATAATATGGCTAGTAATATGAGTTAGATTGATAATACTAAGAGTAGTGGGTATAGTAATTCTCGTTCTATCGATCATATAAGCATAATATGGCTAATAATATGAGTTAGATTGATAATAATAAGAGTAATAACTACAGTAATTGTCGTTCTATCGATCATATAAGCATAATAAGGCTAATAATATGAGTTAGAGTGATAATACTGAGAGTAGTGAGTATAGTAATTCTCATTCTATCGATCATATAAGCATAATATGGCTAATAATATGAGTTAGATTGATAATAATAACAGTAATAAGTATAGTAACTGTCGTTCTTCGATAATATAAGCATAATATGGCTAATAATGTGAGTTAGATTGATAATACTAAGAGTAGTGAGTATAGTAATTGTCGTTCTATCGATCATATAAGCATAATATGGCTAATAATATGAGTTAGATTGATAATAATAAGAGTAATAAGTATAGTAATTGTCGTTCTATCGATCATTTAAGCATAATATGGGTAATAATATGAGTCAGATTGATAATAATAACAGTAATATGTATAGTAATTGTCGTTCTATCGATAATATAAGCATAATATGGCTAATAATATGAGTTAGATTGATAATACTAAGAGTAGTGAGTATAGTAGTTCTCGTTCTATCGATCATATAAGCATAATATGGCTAATAATATGAGTTAGATTGATAATAATAAGAGTAATAAGTATAGTAATTGTCGTTCTATCGATCATATAAGCATAATATGGCTAATAATATGAGTTAGATTGATAATACTAAGAGTAGTGAGTATAGTAATTCTCGTTCTATCGATCATATATGCATAATATGGCTAATAATATGAGTTAGATTGATAATAATAAGAGTAATAACTACAGTAATTGTCGTTCTATCGATCATATAAGCATAATAAGGCTAATAATATGAGTTAGAGTGATAATACTAAGAGTAGTGAGTATAGTAATTCTCATTCTATCGATCATATAAGCATAATATGGCTAATAATATGAGTTAGATTGATAATAATAAGAGTAATGAGTATAGTAATTGTAGTTCTATCGATCATTTAAGCATAATATGGCTAATAATATGAGTTAGATTGATGATAATAAGAGTAATGAGTATAGTAATTGTAGTTCTATCGATCATATCTGCACAATATGGTTAATAATATGAGTTAGATTGATAATAATAAGAGTAGTAAGTATAGTATTTGTCGTTCTATCGATTATATAAGCATAATATGGCTAATAATATGAGTTAGATTGATAATAATAAGAGTAATAAGTATAGTAATTGTCGTTCTATCGATCATTTAAGCATAATATGGGTAATAATATGAGTCAGATTGATAATAATAACAGTAATAAGTATAGTAATTGTCGTTCTATCGATAATATAAGCATAATATGGCTAATAATATGAGTTAGATTGATAATACTAAGAGTAGTGAGTATAGTAGTTCTCGTTCTATCGATCATATAAGCATAATATGGCTAATAATATGAGTTAGATTGATAATAATAAGAGTAATAAGTATAGTAATTGTCGTTCTATCGATCACATAAGCATAATATGGCTAATAATATGAGTTAGATTGATAATAATAACAGTAATAAGTATAGTAATTGTCGTTCTATCGATAATATAACCATAATATGGCTAGTAATATGAGTTAGATTGATAATACTAAGAGTAGTGGGTATAGTAATTCTCGTTCTATCGATCATATAAGCATAATATGGCTAATAATATGAGTTAGATTGATAATAATAAGAGTAATAACTACAGTAATTGTCGTTCTATCGATCATATAAGCATAATAAGGCTAATAATATGAGTTAGAGTGATAATACTGAGAGTAGTGAGTATAGTAATTCTCATTCTATCGATCATATAAGCATAATATGGCTAATAATATGAGTTAGATTGATAATAATAACAGTAATATGTATAGTAATTGTCGTTCTATCGATAATATAAGCATAATATGGCTAATAATATGAGTTAAATTGATAATACTAAGAGTAGTGAGTATAGTAGTTCTCGTTCTATCGATCATATAAGCATAATATGGCTAATAATATGAGTTAGATTGATAATAATAAGAGTAATAAGTATAGTAATTGTCGTTCTATCGATCATATAAGCATAATATGGCTAATAATATGAGTTAGATTGATAATACTAAGAGTAGTGAGTATAGTAATTCTCGTTCTATCGATCATATATGCATAATATGGCTAATAATATGAGTTAGATTGATAATAATAAGAGTAATAACTACAGTAATTGTCCTTCTATCGATCATATAAGCATAATAAGGCTAATAATATGAGTTAGAGTGATAATACTAAGAGTAGTGAGTATAGTAATTCTCATTCTATCGATCATACAAGCATAATATGGCTAATAATATGAGTTAGATTGATAATAATAACAGTAATAAGTATAGTAATTGTCGTTCTATCGATAATATAACCATAATATGGCTAGTAATATGAGTTAGATTGATAATACTAAGAGTAGTGGGTATAGTAATTCTCGTTCTATCGATCATATAAGCATAATATGGCTAATAATATGAGTTAGATTGATAATAATAAGAGTAATAACTACAGTAATTGTCGTTCTATCGATCATATAAGCATAATAAGGCTAATAATATGAGTTAGAGTGATAATACTGAGAGTAGTGAGTATAGTAATTCTCATTCTATCGATCATATAAGCATAATATGGCTAATAATATGAGTTAGATTGATAATAATAACAGTAATAAGTATAGTAACTGTCGTTCTTCGATAATATAAGCATAATATGGCTAATAATATGAGTTAGATTGATAATACTAAGAGTAGTGAGTATAGTAATTGTCGTTCTATCGATCATATAAGCATAATATGGCTAATAATATGAGTTAGATTGATAATAATAAGAGTAATAAGTATAGTAATTGTCGTTCTATCGATCATTTAAGCATAATATGGGTAATAATATGAGTCAGATTGATAATAATAACAGTAATATGTATAGTAATTGTCGTTCTATCGATAATATAAGCATAATATGGCTAATAATATGAGTTAGATTGATAATACTAAGAGTAGTGAGTATAGTAGTTCTCGTTCTATCGATCATATAAGCATAATATGGCTAATAATATGAGTTAGATTGATAATAATAAGAGTAATGGGTATAGTAATTGTAGATCTATCGATCATTTAAGCATAATATGGCTAATAATATGAGTTAGATTGATAATAATAACAGTAATAAGTATAGTAATTGTCGTTCTATCGATAATATAACCATAATATGGCTAGTAATATGAGTTAGATTGATAATACTAAGAGTAGTGAGTATAGTAATTCTCGTTCTATCGATCATATAAGCATAATATGGCTAATAACATGAGTTAGATTGATAATAATAAGAGTAATAACTACAGTAATTGTCGTTCTATCGATCATATAAGCATAATAAGGCTAATAATATGAGTTAGAGTGATAATACTGAGAGTAGTGAGTATAGTAATTCTCATTCTATCGATCATATAAGCATAATATGGCTAATAATATGAGTTAGATTGATAATAATAACAGTAATAAGTATAGTAACTGTCGTTCTTCGATAATATAAGCATAATATGGCTAATAATATGAGTTAGATTGATAATACTAAGAGTAGTGAGTATAGTAATTGTCGTTCTATCGATCATATAAGCATAATATGGCTAATAATATGAGTTAGATTGATAATAATAAGAGTAATAAGTATAGTAATTGTCGTTCTATCGATCATTTAAGCATAATATGGGTAATAATATGAGTCAGATTGATAATAATAACAGTAATATGTATAGTAATTGTCGTTCTATCGATAATATAAGCATAATATGGCTAATAATATGAGTTAGATTGATAATACTAAGAGTAGTGAGTATAGTAGTTCTCGTTCTATCGATCATATAAGCATAATATGGCTAATAATATGAGTTAGATTGATAATAATAAGAGTAATAAGTATAGTAATTGTCGTTCTATCGATCATATAAGCATAATATGGCTAATAATATGGGTTAGATTGATAATACTAAGAGTAGTGAGTATAGTAATTCTCGTTCTATCGATCATATATGCATAATATGGCTAATAATATGAGTTAGATTGATAATAATAAGAGTAATAACTACAGTAATTGTCGTTCTATCGATCATATAAGCATAATAAGGCTAATAATATGAGTTAGATTGATAATAATAAGAGTAATGAGTATAGTAATTGTAGTTCTATCGATCATTTAAGCATAATATGGCTAATAATATGAGTTAGATTGATGATAATAAGAGTAATGAGTATAGTAATTGTAGTTCTATCGATCATATCTGCACAATATGGTTAATAATATGAGTTAGATTGATAATAATAAGAGTAGTAAGTATAGTATTTGTCGTTCTATCGATCATATCTGCACAATATGGTTAATAATATGAGTTAGATTGATAATAATAAGAGTAGTAAGTATAGTATTTGTCGTTCTATCGATTATATAAGCATAATATGGCTAATAATATGAGTTAGATTGATAATAATAAGAGTAATAAGTATAGTAATTGTCGTTCTATCGATCATTTAAGCATAATATGGGTAATAATATGAGTCAGATTGATAATAATAACAGTAATAAGTATAGTAATTGTCGTTCTATCGATCATATAAGCATAATATGGCTAATAATATGAGTTAGATTGATAATACTAAGAGTAGTGAGTATAGTAATTCTCGTTCTATCGATCATATAAGCATAATATGGCTAATAATATGAGTTAGATTGATAGTAATAAGAGTAATAAGTATAGTAATTGTCGTTCTATCGATCATATAAGCATAATAAGGCTAATAATATGAGTTAGAGTGATAATACTAAGAGTAGTGAGTATAGTAATTCTCATTCTATCGATCATATAAGCATAATATGGCTAATAATATGAGTTAGATTGATAATAATAAGAGTAATGAGTATAGTAATTGTAGTTCTATCGATCATATCGGCATAATATGGTGAATAATATGAGTTAGATTCATAATAATAAGAGCAATAAGTATAGTAATTGTCGTTCTATCGATCATATAAGCATAATATGGCTAATAATATGAGTTAGATTGATAATAATAAGAGTAGTAAGTATAGTATTTGTCGTTCTATCGATCATATAAGCATAATATGGCTAATAATATGAGTTAGATTGATAATAATAAGAGTAATAAGTATAGTAATTGTCGTTCTATCGATCATTTAAGCATAATATGGGTAATAATATGAGTCAGATTGATAATAATAACAGTAATATGTATAGTAATTGTCGTTCTATCGATAATATAAGCATAATATGGCTAATAATATGAGTTAGATTGATAATACTAAGAGTAGTGAGTATAGTAGTTCTCGTTCTATCGATCATATAAGCATAATATGGCTAATAATATGAGTTAGATTGATAATAATAAGAGTAATAAGTATAGTAATTGTCGTTCTATCGATCATATAAGCATAATATGGCTAATAATATGAGTTAGATTGATAATACTAAGAGTAGTGAGTATAGTAATTCTCGTTCTATCGATCATATATGCATAATATGGCTAATAATATGAGTTAGATTGATAATAATAAGAGTAATAACTACAGTAATTGTCGTTCTATCGATCATATAAGCATAATAAGGCTAATAATATGAGTTAGAGTGATAATACTAAGAGTAGTGAGTATAGTAATTCTCATTCTATCGATCATATAAGCATAATATGGCTAATAATATGAGTTAGATTGATAATAATAAGAGTAATGAGTATAGTAATTGTAGTTCTATCGATCATTTAAGCATAATATGGCTAATAATATGAGTTAGATTGATGATAATAAGAGTAATGAGTATAGTAATTGTAGTTCTATCGATCATATCTGCACAATATGGTTAATAATATGAGTTAGATTGATAATAATAAGAGTAGTAAGTATAGTATTTGTCGTTCTATCGATTATATAAGCATAATATGGCTAATAATATGAGTTAGATTGATAATAATAAGAGTAATAAGTATAGTAATTGTCGTTCTATCGATCATTTAAGCATAATATGGGTAATAATATGAGTTAGATTGATAGTAATAAGAGTAATAAGTATAGTAATTGTCGTTCTATCGATCATATAAGCATAATAAGGCTAATAATATGAGTTAGAGTGATAATACTAAGAGTAGTGAGTATAGTAATTCTCATTCTATCGATCATATAAGCATAATATGGCTAATAATATGAGTTAGATTGATAATAATAAGAGTAATGAGTATAGTAATTGTAGTTCTATCGATCATATCGGCATAATATGGTGAATAATATGAGTTAGATTCATAATAATAAGAGCAATAAGTATAGTAATTGTCGTTCTATCGATCATATAAGCATAATATGGCTAATAATATGAGTTAGATTGATAATAATAAGAGTAGTAAGTATAGTATTTGTCGTTCTATCGATCATATAAGCATAATATGGCTAATAATATGAGTTAGATTGATAATAATAAGAGTAATAAGTATAGTAATTGTCGTTCTATCGATCATTTAAGCATAATATGGGTAATAATATGAGTCAGATTGATAATAATAACAGTAATATGTATAGTAATTGTCGTTCTATCGATAATATAAGCATAATATGGCTAATAATATGAGTTAGATTGATAATACTAAGAGTAGTGAGTATAGTAGTTCTCGTTCTATCGATCATATAAGCATAATATGGCTAATAATATGAGTTAGATTGATAATAATAAGAGTAATAAGTATAGTAATTGTCGTTCTATCGATCATATAAGCATAATATGGCTAATAATATGAGTTAGATTGATAATACTAAGAGTAGTGAGTATAGTAATTCTCGTTCTATCGATCATATATGCATAATATGGCTAATAATATGAGTTAGATTGATAATAATAAGAGTAATAACTACAGTAATTGTCGTTCTATCGATCATATAAGCATAATAAGGCTAATAATATGAGTTAGAGTGATAATACTAAGAGTAGTGAGTATAGTAATTCTCATTCTATCGATCATATAAGCATAATATGGCTAATAATATGAGTTAGATTGATAATAATAAGAGTAATGAGTATAGTAATTGTAGTTCTATCGATCATTTAAGCATAATATGGCTAATAATATGAGTTAGATTGATGATAATAAGAGTAATGAGTATAGTAATTGTAGTTCTATCGATCATATCTGCACAATATGGTTAATAATATGAGTTAGATTGATAATAATAAGAGTAGTAAGTATAGTATTTGTCGTTCTATCGATTATATAAGCATAATATGGCTAATAATATGAGTTAGATTGATAATAATAAGAGTAATAAGTATAGTAATTGTCGTTCTATCGATCATTTAAGCATAATATGGGTAATAATATGAGTCAGATTGATAATAATAACAGTAATAAGTATAGTAATTGTCGTTCTATCGATAATATAAGCATAATATGGCTAATAATATGAGTTAGATTGATAATACTAAGAGTAGTGAGTATAGTAGTTCTCGTTCTATCGATCATATAAGCATAATATGGCTAATAATATGAGTTAGATTGATAATAATAAGAGTAATAAGTATAGTAATTGTCGTTCTATCGATCACATAAGCATAATATGGCTAATAATATGAGTTAGATTGATAATAATAACAGTAATAAGTATAGTAATTGTCGTTCTATCGATAATATAACCATAATATGGCTAGTAATATGAGTTAGATTGATAATAATAAGAGTAATAAGTATAGTAATTGTCGTTCTATCGATCACATAAGCATAATATGGCTAATAATATGAGTTAGATTGATACTAATAAGAGTAATGAGTATAGTAATTGTAGATCTATCGATCATTTAAACATAATATGGCTAATAATATGAGTTAGATTGATAATTATAACAGTAATAAGTATAGTAATTGTCGTTCTATCGATCATTTAAGCATAATATGGGTAATAATATGAGTCAGATTGATAATAATAACAGTAATAAGTATAGTAATTGTCGTTCTATCGATAATATAAGCATAATATGGCTAATAATATGAGTTAGATTGATAATACTAAGAGTAGTGAGTATAGTAGTTCTCGTTCTATCGATCATATAAGCATAATATGGCTAATAATATGAGTTAGATTGATAATAATACGAGTAATGGGTATAGTAATTGTAGATCTATCGATCATTTAAGCATAATATGGCTAATAATATGAGTTAGATTGATAATAATAACAGTAATAAGTATAGTAATTGTCGTTCTATCGATAATATAACCATAATATGGCTAGTAATATGAGTTAGATTGATACTACTAAGAGTAGTGAGTATAGTAATTCTCGTTCTATCGATCATATAAGCATAATATGGCTAATAATATGAGTTAGATTGATAGTAATAAGAGTAATAAGTATAGTAATTTTCGTTCTATCGATCATATAAGCATAATAAGGCTAATAATATGAGTTAGAGTGATAATACTAAGAGTAGTGAGTATAGTAATTCTCATTCTATCGATCATTTAAGCATAATATGGCTAATAATATGAGTTAGATTGATAATAATAACAGTAATAAGTATAGTAATTGTCGTTCTATCGATCATTTAAGCATAATATGGGTAATAATATGAGTCAGATTAATAATAATAACAGTAATAAGTATAGTAATTGTCGTTCTATCGATAATATAAGCATAATATAGCTAATAATATGAGTTAGATTGATAATACTAAGAGTAGTGAGTATAGTAGTTCTCGTTCTATCGATCATATAAGCATAATATGGCTAATAATATGAGTTAGATTGATAATAATAAGAGTAATAAGTATAGTAATTGTCGTTCTATCGATCATATAAGCATAATATGGCTAATAATATGAGTTAGATTGATAATACTAAGAGTAGTGAGTATAGTAATTCTCGTTCTATCGATCATATAAGCATAATATGGCTAATAATATGAGTTAGAGTGATAATACTAAGAGTAGTGAGTATAGTAATTCTCATTCTATCGATCATTTAAGCATAATATGGCTAATAATATGAGTTAGATTGATACTAATAAGAGTAATGAGTGTAGTAATTGTAGATCTATCGATCATTTAAGCATAATAAGGCTAATAATATGAGTTAGAGTGATAATACTAAGAGTAGTGAGTATTGTAATTCTCATTCTATCGATCATATAAGCATAATATGGCTAATAATATGAGTTAGATTGATAATAATAAGAGTAATGAGTATAGTAATTGTAGTTCTATCGATCATTTAAGCATAATATGGCTAATAATATGAGTTAGATTGATAATATTAACAGTAATAAGTATAGTAATTGTCGTTCTATCGATAATATAACCATAATATGGCTAGTAATATGAGTTAGATTGATAATACTAAGAGTAGTGAGTATAGTAATTCTCGTTCTATCGATCATATAAGCATAATATGGCTAATAATGTGAGTTAGATTGATAATAATAAGAGTAATAACTACAGTAATTGTCGTTCTATCGATCATATAAGCATAATAAGGCTAATAATATGAGTTAGATTGATAATAATAAGAGTAATAAGTATAGTAATTGTCGTTCTATCGATCATATAAGCATAATATGGCTAATAATATGAGTTAGATTGATAATACTAAGAGTAGTGAGTATAGTAATTCTCGTTCTATCGATCATATAAGCATAATATGGCTAATAATATGAGTTAGATTGATACTAATAAGAGTAATGAGTGTAGTAATTGTAGATCTATCGATCATTTAAGCATAATAAGGCTAATAATATGAGTTAGAGTGATAATACTAAGAGTAGTGAGTATTGTAATTCTCATTCTATCGATCATATAAGCATAATATGGCTAATAATATGAGTTAGATTGATAATAATAAGAGTAATGAGTATAGTAATTGTAGTTCTATCGATCATTTAAGCATAATATGGCTAATAATATGAGTTAGATTGATAATATTAACAGTAATAAGTATAGTAATTGTCGTTCTATCGATAATATAACCATAATATGGCTAGTAATATGAGTTAGATTGATAATACTAAGAGTAGTGAGTATAGTAATTCTCGTTCTATCGATCATATAAGCATAATATGGCTAATAATATGAGTTAGATTGATAATAATAAGAGTAATAACTACAGTAATTGTCGTTCTATCGATCATATAAGCATAATAAGGCTAATAATATGAGTTAGAGTGATAATACTAAGAGTAGTGAGTATAGTAATTCTCATTCTATCGATCATATAAGCATAATATGGCTAATAATATGAGTTAGATTGATAATAATAAGAGTAATGAGTATAGTAATTGTAGTTCTATCGATCATTTAAGCATAATATGGCTAATAATATGAGTTAGATTGATAATATTAACAGTAATAAGTATAGTAATTGTCGTTCTATCGATAATATAACCATAATATGGCTAGTAATATGAGTTAGATTGATAATACTAAGAGTAGTGAGTATAGTAATTCTCGTTCTATCGATCATATAAGCATAATATGGCTAATAATATGAGTTAGATTGATAATAATAAGAGTAATAACTACAGTAATTGTCGTTCTATCGATCATATAAGCATAATAAGGCTAATAATATGAGTTAGATTGATAATAATAAGAGTAATAAGTATAGTAATTGTCGTTCTATCGATCATATAAGCATAATATGGCTAATAATATGAGTTAGATTGATAATACTAAGAGTAGTGAGTATAGTAATTCTCGTTCTATCGATCATATAAGCATAATATGGCTAATAATATGAGTTAGATTGATACTAATAAGAGTAATGAGTGTAGTAATTGTAGATCTATCGATCATTTAAGCATAATAAGGCTAATAATATGAGTTAGAGTGATAATACTAAGAGTAGTGAGTATTGTAATTCTCATTCTATCGATCATATAAGCATAATATGGCTAATAATATGAGTTAGATTGATAATAATAAGAGTAATGAGTATAGTAATTGTAGTTCTATCGATCATTTAAGCATAATATGGCTAATAATATGAGTTAGATTGATAATATTTACAGTAATAAGTATAGTAATTGTCGTTCTATCGATAATATAACCATAATATGGCTAGTAATATGAGTTAGATTGATAATACTAAGAGTAGTGAGTATAGTAATTCTCGTTCTATCGATCATATAAGCATAATATGGCTAATAATATGAGTTAGATTGATAATAATAAGAGTAATAACTACAGTAATTGTCGTTCTATCGATCATATAAGCATAATAAGGCTAATAATATGAGTTAGAGTGATAATACTAAGAGTAGTGAGTATAGTAATTCTCATTCTATCGATCATATAAGCATAATATGGCTAATAATATGAGTTAGATTGATAATAATAAGAGTAATGGGTATAGTAATTGTAGTTCTATCGATCATATAAGCAAAATATGGCTAATAATATGAGTTAGATTGATAATAATAAGAGTAATAACTACAGTAATTGTCGTTCTATCGATCATATAAGCATAATAAGGCTAATAATATGAGTTAGAGTGATAATACTAAGAGTAGTGAGTATTGTAATTCTCATTCTATCGATCATATAAGCATAATATGGCTAATAATATGAGTTAGATTGATAATAATAAGAGTAATAAGTATAGTAATTGTCGTTCTATCGATCATATAAGCATAATATGGCTAATAATATGAGTTAGATTGATAATACTAAGAGTAGTGAGTATAGTAATTCTCGTTCTATCGATCATATAAGCATAATATGGCTAATAATATGAGTTAGATTGATACTAATAAGAGTAATGAGTATAGTAATTGTAGATCTATCGATCATTTAAACATAATATGGCTAATAATATGAGTTAGATTGATAATTATAACAGTAACAAGTATAGTTATTGTCGTTCTATCGATCATTTAAGCATAATATGGGTAATAATATGAGTCAGATTGATAATAATAACAGTAATAAGTATAGTAATTGTCGTTCTATCGATAATATAAGCATAATATGGCTAATAATATGAGTTAGATTGATAATACTAAGAGTAGTGAGTATAGTAATTCTCGTTCTATCGATCATATAAGCATAATGTGGCTAATAATATGAGTTAGATTGATAATAATAAGAGTAATGAGTATAGTAATTGTAGATCTATCGATCATTTAAGCATAATATGGCTAATAATATGAGTTAGATTGATAATAATATCAGTAATAAGTATAGTAATTGTCGTTCTATCGATCATTTAAGCATAATATGGGTAATAATATGAGTCAGATTGATAATAATAACTGTAATAAGTATAGTAATTGTCGTTCTATCGATAATATAAGCATAATATGGCTAATAATATGAGTTAGATTGATAATACTAAGAGTAGTGAGTATAGTAGTTCTCGTTCTATCGATCATATAAGCATAATATGGCTAATAATATGAGTTAGATTGATAATAATAACAGTAATAAGTATAGTAATTGTCGTTCTATCGATAATATAACCATAATATGGCTAGTAATATGAGTTAGATTGATACTACTAAGAGTAGTGAGTATAGTAGTTCTCGTTCTATCGATCATATAAGCATAATATGGCTAATAATATGAGTTAGATTGATAATAATAAGAGTAATGGGTATAGTAATTGTAGATCTATCGATCATTTAAGCATAATATGGCTAATAATATGAGTTAGATTGATAATAATAACAGTAATAAGTATAGTAATTGTCGTTCTATCGATAATATAACCATAATATGGCTAGTAATATGAGTTAGATTGATACTACTAAGAGTAGTGAGTATAGTAATTCTCGTTCTATCGATCATATAAGCATAATATGGCTAATAATATGAGTTAGATTGATAATAATAAGAGCAATAACTACAGTAATTGTCGTTCTATCGATCATATAAGCATAATAAGGCTAATAATATGAGTTAGATTGATAATAATAAGAGTAATAAGTATAGTAATTGTCGTTCTCTCGATCATATAAGCATAATATGGCTAATAATATGAGTTAGAGTGATAATACTAAGAGTAGTGAGTATAGTAATTCTCATTCTATCGATCATTTAAGCATAATATGGCTATTAATATGAGTTAGATTGATAATAATAACAGTAATAAGTATAGTAATTGTCGTTCTATCGATAATATAACCATAATATGGCTAATAATATGAGTTAGATTGATAATACTAAGAGTAGTGAGTATAGTAATTCTCGTTCTATCGATCATATAAGCATAATATGGCTAATAATATGAGTTAGATTGATAGTAATAAGAGTAATAAGTATAGTAATTTTCGTTCTATCGATCATATAAGCATAATAAGGCTAATAATATGAGTTAGAGTGATAATACTAAGAGTAGTGAGTATAGTAATTCTCATTCTATCGATCATTTAAGCATAATATGGCTAATAATATGAGTTAGATTGATAATAATAACAGTAATAAGTATAGTAATTGTCGTTCTATCGATCATTTAAGCATAATATGGGTAATAATATGAGTCAGATTAATAATAATAACAGTAATAAGTATAGTAATTGTCGTTCTATCGATAATATAAGCATAATATAGCTAATAATATGAGTTAGATTGATAATACTAAGAGTAGTGAGTATAGTAGTTCTCGTTCTATCGATCATATAAGCATAATATGGCTAATAATATGAGTTAGATTGATAATAATAAGAGTAATAAGTATAGTAATTGTCGTTCTATCGATCATATAAGCATAATATGGCTAATAATATGAGTTAGATTAATAATACTAAGAGTAGTGAGTATAGTAATTCTCGTTCTATCGATCATATAAGCATAATATGGCTAATAATATGAGTTAGAGTGATAATACTAAGAGTAGTGAGTATAGTAATTCTCATTCTATCGATCATTTAAGCATAATATGGCTAATAATATGAGTTAGATTGATACTAATAAGAGTAATGAGTGTAGTAATTGTAGATCTATCGATCATTTAAGCATAATAAGGCTAATAATATGAGTTAGAGTGATAATACTAAGAGTAGTGAGTATTGTAATTCTCATTCTATCGATCATATAAGCATAATATGGCTAATAATATGAGTTAGATTGATAATAATAAGAGTAATGAGTATAGTAATTGTAGTTCTATCGATCATTTAAGCATAATATGGCTAATAATATGAGTTAGATTGATAATATTAACAGTAATAAGTATAGTAATTGTCGTTCTATCGATAATATAACCATAATATGGCTAGTAATATGAGTTAGATTGATAATACTAAGAGTAGTGAGTATAGTAATTCTCGTTCTATCGATCATATAAGCATAATATGGCTAATAATATGAGTTAGATTGATAATAATAAGAGTAATAAGTATAGTAATTGTCGTTCTATCGATCATATAAGCATAATATGGCTAATAATATGAGTTAGATTGATAATACTAAGAGTAGTGAGTATAGTAATTCTCGTTCTATCGATCATATAAGCATAATATGGCTAATAATATGAGTTAGAGTGATAATACTAAGAGTAGTGAGTATAGTAATTCTCATTCTATCGATCATTTAAGCATAA
Source organism: Megachile rotundata (assembly GCF_050947335.1). Classification (NCBI taxonomy): domain Eukaryota; kingdom Metazoa; phylum Arthropoda; class Insecta; order Hymenoptera; family Megachilidae; genus Megachile; species Megachile rotundata. The sequence goes on from NW_027473633.1 coordinate 67,363, forward strand.
TATGGCTAATAATATGAGTTAGATTGACACTAATAAGAGTAATGAGTGTAGTAATTGTAGATCTATCGATCATTTAAGCATAATAAGGCTAATAATATGAGTTAGAGTGATAATACTAAGAGTAGTGAGTATTGTAATTCTCATTCTATCGATCATATAAGCATAATATGGCTAATAATATGAGTTAGATTGATAATACTAAGAGTAGTGAGTATAGTAATTCTCGTTCTATCGATCATATAAGCATAATATGGCTAATAATATGTGTTAGATTGATAATAATAACAGTAATAAGTATAGTAATTGTCGTTCTATCGATAATATAACCATAATATGGCTAATAATATGAGTTAGATTGATAATACTAAGAGTAGTGAGTATAGTAATTCTCGTTCTATCGATCATATAAGCATAATATGGCTAATAATATGAGTTAGATTGATAGTAATAAGAGTAATAAGTATAGTAATTTTCGTTCTATCGATCATATAAGCATAATAAGGCTAATAATATGAGTTAGAGTGATAATACTAAGAGTAGTGAGTATAGTAATTCTCATTCTATCGATCATTTAAGCATAATATGGCTAATAATATGAGTTAGATTGATAATAATAACAGTAATAAGTATAGTAATTGTCGTTCTATCGATCATTTAAGCATAATATGGGTAATAATATGAGTCAGATTAATAATAATAACAGTAATAAGTATAGTAATTGTCGTTCTATCGATAATATAAGCATAATATAGCTAATAATATGAGTTAGATTGATAATACTAAGAGTAGTGAGTATAGTAGTTCTCGTTCTATCGATCATATAAGCATAATATGGCTAATAATATGAGTTAGATTGATAATAATAAGAGTAATAAGTATAGTAATTGTCGTTCTATCGATCATATAAGCATAATATGGCTAATAATATGAGTTAGATTAATAATACTAAGAGTAGTGAGTATAGTAATTCTCGTTCTATCGATCATATAAGCATAATATGGCTAATAATATGAGTTAGAGTGATAATACTAAGAGTAGTGAGTATAGTAATTCTCATTCTATCGATCATTTAAGCATAATATGGCTAATAATATGAGTTAGATTGATACTAATAAGAGTAATGAGTGTAGTAATTGTAGATCTATCGATCATTTAAGCATAATAAGGCTAATAATATGAGTTAGAGTGATAATACTAAGAGTAGTGAGTATTGTAATTCTCATTCTATCGATCATATAAGCATAATATGGCTAATAATATGAGTTAGATTGATAATAATAAGAGTAATGAGTATAGTAATTGTAGTTCTATCGATCATTTAAGCATAATATGGCTAATAATATGAGTTAGATTGATAATATTAACAGTAATAAGTATAGTAATTGTCGTTCTATCGATAATATAACCATAATATGGCTAGTAATATGAGTTAGATTGATAATACTAAGAGTAGTGAGTATAGTAATTCTCGTTCTATCGATCATATAAGCATAATATGGCTAATAATATGAGTTAGATTGATAATAATAAGAGTAATAAGTATAGTAATTGTCGTTCTATCGATCATATAAGCATAATATGGCTAATAATATGAGTTAGATTGATAATACTAAGAGTAGTGAGTATAGTAATTCTCGTTCTATCGATCATATAAGCATAATATGGCTAATAATATGAGTTAGAGTGATAATACTAAGAGTAGTGAGTATAGTAATTCTCATTCTATCGATCATTTAAGCATAATATGGCTAATAATATGAGTTAGATTGACACTAATAAGAGTAATGAGTGTAGTAATTGTAGATCTATCGATCATTTAAGCATAATAAGGCTAATAATATGAGTTAGAGTGATAATACTAAGAGTAGTGAGTATTGTAATTCTCATTCTATCGATCATATAAGCATAATATGGCTAATAATATGAGTTAGATTGATAATAATAAGAGTAATGAGTATAGTAATTGTAGTTCTATCGATCATTTAAGCATAATATGGCTAATAATATGAGTTAGATTGATAATATTAACAGTAATAAGTATAGTAATTGTCGTTCTATCGATAATATAACCATAATATGGCTAGTAATATGAGTTAGATTGATAATACTAAGAGTAGTGAGTATAGTAATTCTCGTTCTATCGATCATATAAGCATAATATGGCTAATAATATGAGTTAGATTGATAATAATAAGAGTAATAACTACAGTAATTGTCGTTCTATCGATCATATAAGCATAATAAGGCTAATAATATGAGTTAGAGTGATAATACTAAGAGTAGTGAGTATAGTAATTCTCATTCTATCGATCATATAAGCATAATATGGCTAATAATATGAGTTAGATTGATAATAATAAGAGTAATGGGTATAGTAATTGTAGTTCTATCGATCATATAAGCAAAATATGGCTAATAATATGAGTTAGATTGATAATAATAAGAGTAATAACTACAGTAATTGTCGTTCTATCGATCATATAAGCATAATATGGCTAATAATATGAGTTAGATTGATAATACTAAGAGTAGTGAGTATAGTAATTCTCGTTCTATCGATCATATAAGCATAATATGGCTAATAATATGAGTTAGATTGATACTAATAAGAGTAATGAGTATAGTAATTGTAGATCTATCGATCATTTAAACATAATATGGCTAATATATGAGTTAGATTGATAATTATAACAGTAATAAGTATAGTAATTGTCGTTCTATCGATCATTTAAGCATAATATGGGTAATAATATGAGTCAGATTGAGAATAATAACAGTAATAAGTATAGTAATTGTCGTTCTATCGATAATATAAGCATAATATGGCTAATAATATGAGTTAGATTGATAATACTAAGAGTAGTGAGTATAGTAATTCTCGTTCTATCGATCATATAAGCATAATGTGGCTAATAATATGAGTTAGATTGATAATAATAAGAGTAATGAGTATAGTAATTGTAGATCTATCGATCATTTAAGCATAATATGGCTAATAATATGAGTTAGATTGATAATAATATCAGTAATAAGTATAGTAATTGTCGTTCTATCGATCATTTAAGCATAATATGGGTAATAATATGAGTCAGATTGATAATAATAACAGTAATAAGTATAGTAATTGTCGTTCTATCGATAATACAAGCATAATATGGCTAATAATATGAGTTAGATTGATAATACTAAGAGTAGTGAGTATAGTAGTTCTCGTTCTATCGATCATATAAGCATAATATGGCTAATAATATGAGTTAGATTGATAATAATAAGAGTAATGGGTATAGCAATTGTAGATCTATCGATCATTTAAGCATAATATGGCTAATAATATGAGTTAGATTGATAATAATAACAGTAATAAGTATAGTAATTGTCGTTCTATCGATAATATAACCATAATATGGCTAGTAATATGAGTTAGATTGATACTACTAAGAGTAGTGAGTATAGTAATTCTCGTTCTATCGATCATATAAGCATAATATGGCTAATAATATGAGTTAGATTGATAATAATAAGAGTAATAACTACAGTAATTGTCGTTCTATCGATCATATAAGCATAATAAGGCTAATAATATGAGTTAGATTGATAATACTAAGAGTAGTGAGTATAGTAGTTCTCGTTCTATCGATCATATAAGCATAATATGGCTAATAATATGAGTTAGATTGATAATACTAAGAGTAGTGAGTATAGTAATTCTCGTTCTATCGATCATATAAGCATAATATGGCTAATAATATGAGTTAGATTGATAATACTAAGAGTAGTGAGTATAGTAATTGTCGTTCTATCGATCATATAAGCATAATATGGCTAATAATATGAGTTAGATTGATAATAATAAGAGTAATAAGTATAGTAATTGTCGTTCTATCGATCATTTAAGCATAATATGGGTAATAATATGAGTCAGATTGATAATAATAACAGTAATATGTATAGTAATTGTCGTTCTATCGATAATATAAGCATAATATGGCTAATAATATGAGTTAGATTGATAATACTAAGAGTAGTGAGTATAGTAGTTCTCGTTCTATCGATCATATAAGCATAATATGGCTAATAATATGAGTTAGATTGATAATAATAAGAGTAATGGGTATAGTAATTGTAGATCTATCGATCATTTAAGCATAATATGGCTAATAATATGAGTTAGATTGATAATAATAACAGTAATAAGTATAGTAATTGTCGTTCTATCGATAATATAACCATAATATGGCTAGTAATATGAGTTAGATTGATAATACTAAGAGTAGTGAGTATAGTAATTCTCGCTCTATCGATCATATAAGCATAATATGGCTAATAATATGAGTTAGATTGATAATAATAAGAGTAATAACTACAGTAATTGTCGTTCTATCGATCATATAAGCATAATAAGGCTAATAATATGAGTTAGAGTGATAATACTGAGAGTAGTGAGTATAGTAATTCTCATTCTATCGATCATATAAGCATAATATGGCTAATAATATGAGTTAGATTGATAATAATAACAGTAATAAGTATAGTAACTGTCGTTCTTCGATAATATAAGCATAATATGGCTAATAATATGAGTTAGATTGATAATACTAAGAGTAGTGAGTATAGTAATTGTCGTTCTATCGATCATATAAGCATAATATGGCTAATAATATGAGTTAGATTGATAATAATAAGAGTAATAAGTATAGTAATTGTCGTTCTATCGATCATTTAAGCATAATATGGGTAATAATATGAGTCAGATTGATAATAATAACAGTAATATGTATAGTAATTGTCGTTCTATCGATAATATAAGCATAATATGGCTAATAATATGAGTTAGATTGATAATACTAAGAGTAGTGAGTATAGTAGTTCTCGTTCTATCGATCATATAAGCATAATATGGCTAATAATATGAGTTAGATTGATAATAATAAGAGTAATAAGTATAGTAATTGTCGTTCTATCGATCATATAAGCATAATATGGCTAATAATATGAGTTAGATTGATAATACTAAGAGTAGTGAGTATAGTAATTCTCGTTCTATCGATCATATATGCATAATATGGCTAATAATATGAGTTAGATTGATAATAATAAGAGTAATAACTACAGTAATTGTCGTTCTATCGATCATATAAGCATAATAAGGCTAATAATATGAGTTAGAGTGATAATACTAAGAGTAGTGAGTATAGTAATTCTCATTCTATCGATCATATAAGCATAATATGGCTAATAATATGAGTTAGATTGATAATAATAAGAGTAATGAGTATAGTAATTGTAGTTCTATCGATCATTTAAGCATAATATGGCTAATAATATGAGTTAGATTGATGATAATAAGAGTAATGAGTATAGTAATTGTAGTTCTATCGATCATATCTGCACAATATGGTTAATAATATGAGTTAGATTGATAATAATAAGAGTAGTAAGTATAGTATTTGTCGTTCTATCGATTATATAAGCATAATATGGCTAATAATATGAGTTAGATTGATAATAATAAGAGTAATAAGTATAGTAATTGTCGTTCTATCGATCATTTAAGCATAATATGGGTAATAATATGAGTCAGATTGATAATAATAACAGTAATAAGTATAGTAATTGTCGTTCTATCGATAATATAAGCATAATATGGCTAATAATATGAGTTAGATTGATAATACTAAGAGTAGTGAGTATAGTAGTTCTCGTTCTATCGATCATATAAGCATAATATGGCTAATAATATGAGTTAGATTGATAATAATAAGAGTAATAAGTATAGTAATTGTCGTTCTATCGATCACATAAGCATAATATGGCTAATAATATGAGTTAGATTGATAATAATAACAGTAATAAGTATAGTAATTGTCGTTCTATCGATAATATAACCATAATATGGCTAGTAATATGAGTTAGATTGATAATACTAAGAGTAGTGGGTATAGTAATTCTCGTTCTATCGATCATATAAGCATAATATGGCTAATAATATGAGTTAGATTGATAATAATAAGAGTAATAACTACAGTAATTGTCGTTCTATCGATCATATAAGCATAATAAGGCTAATAATATGAGTTAGAGTGATAATACTGAGAGTAGTGAGTATAGTAATTCTCATTCTATCGATCATATAAGCATAATATGGCTAATAATATGAGTTAGATTGATAATAATAACAGTAATAAGTATAGTAACTGTCGTTCTTCGATAATATAAGCATAATATGGCTAATAATATGAGTTAGATTGATAATACTAAGAGTAGTGAGTATAGTAATTGTCGTTCTATCGATCATATAAGCATAATATGGCTAATGATATGAGTTAGATTGATAATAATAAGAGTAATAAGTATAGTAATTGTCGTTCTATCGATCATTTAAGCATAATATGGGTAATAATATGAGTCAGATTGATAATAATAACAGTAATATGTATAGTAATTGTCGTTCTATCGATAATATAAGCATAATATGGCTAATAATATGAGTTAGATTGATAATACTAAGAGTAGTGAGTATAGTAGTTCTCGTTCTATCGATCATATAAGCATAATATGGCTAATAATATGAGTTAGATTGATAATAATAAGAGTAATAAGTATAGTAATTGTCGTTCTATCGATCATATAAGCATAATATGGCTAATAATATGAGTTAGATTGATAATACTAAGAGTAGTGAGTATAGTAATTCTCGTTCTATCGATCATATATGCATAATATGGCTAATAATATGAGTTAGATTGATAATAATAAGAGTAATAACTACAGTAATTGTCGTTCTATCGATCATATAAGCATAATAAGGCTAATAATATGAGTTAGAGTGATAATACTAAGAGTAGTGAGTATAGTAATTCTCATTCTATCGATCATATAAGCATAATATGGCTAATAATATGAGTTAGATTGATAATAATAAGAGTAATGAGTATAGTAATTGTAGTTCTATCGATCATTTAAGCATAATATGGCTAATAATATGAGTTAGATTGATGATAATAAGAGTAATGAGTATAGTAATTGTAGTTCTATCGATCATATCTGCACAATATGGTTAATAATATGAGTTAGATTGATAATAATAAGAGTAGTAAGTATAGTATTTGTCGTTCTATCGATTATATAAGCATAATATGGCTAATAATATGAGTTAGATTGATAATAATAAGAGTAATAAGTATAGTAATTGTCGTTCTATCGATCATTTAAGCATAATATGGGTAATAATATGAGTCAGATTGATAATAATAACAGTAATAAGTATAGTAATTGTCGTTCTATCGATAATATAAGCATAATATGGCTAATAATATGAGTTAGATTGATAATACTAAGAGTAGTGAGTATAGTAGTTCTCGTTCTATCGATCATATAAGCATAATATGGCTAATAATATGAGTTAGATTGATAATAATAAGAGTAATAAGTATAGTAATTGTCGTTCTATCGATCACATAAGCATAATATGGCTAATAATATGAGTTAGATTGATAATAATAACAGTAATAAGTATAGTAATTGTCGTTCTATCGATAATATAACCATAATATGGCTAGTAATATGAGTTAGATTGATAATACTAAGAGTAGTGGGTATAGTAATTCTCGTTCTATCGATCATATAAGCATAATATGGCTAATAATATGAGTTAGATTGATAATAATAAGAGTAATAACTACAGTAATTGTCGTTCTATCGATCATATAAGCATAATAAGGCTAATAATATGAGTTAGAGTGATAATACTGAGAGTAGTGAGTATAGTAATTCTCATTCTATCGATCATATAAGCATAATATGGCTAATAATATGAGTTAGATTGATAATAATAACAGTAATAAGTATAGTAACTGTCGTTCTTCGATAATATAAGCATAATATGGCTAATAATGTGAGTTAGATTGATAATACTAAGAGTAGTGAGTATAGTAATTGTCGTTCTATCGATCATATAAGCATAATATGGCTAATAATATGAGTTAGATTGATAATAATAAGAGTAATAAGTATAGTAATTGTCGTTCTATCGATCATTTAAGCATAATATGGGTAATAATATGAGTCAGATTGATAATAATAACAGTAATATGTATAGTAATTGTCGTTCTATCGATAATATAAGCATAATATGGCTAATAATATGAGTTAGATTGATAATACTAAGAGTAGTGAGTATAGTAGTTCTCGTTCTATCGATCATATAAGCATAATATGGCTAATAATATGAGTTAGATTGATAATAATAAGAGTAATAAGTATAGTAATTGTCGTTCTATCGATCATATAAGCATAATATGGCTAATAATATGAGTTAGATTGATAATACTAAGAGTAGTGAGTATAGTAATTCTCGTTCTATCGATCATATATGCATAATATGGCTAATAATATGAGTTAGATTGATAATAATAAGAGTAATAACTACAGTAATTGTCGTTCTATCGATCATATAAGCATAATAAGGCTAATAATATGAGTTAGAGTGATAATACTAAGAGTAGTGAGTATAGTAATTCTCATTCTATCGATCATATAAGCATAATATGGCTAATAATATGAGTTAGATTGATAATAATAAGAGTAATGAGTATAGTAATTGTAGTTCTATCGATCATTTAAGCATAATATGGCTAATAATATGAGTTAGATTGATGATAATAAGAGTAATGAGTATAGTAATTGTAGTTCTATCGATCATATCTGCACAATATGGTTAATAATATGAGTTAGATTGATAATAATAAGAGTAGTAAGTATAGTATTTGTCGTTCTATCGATTATATAAGCATAATATGGCTAATAATATGAGTTAGATTGATAATAATAAGAGTAATAAGTATAGTAATTGTCGTTCTATCGATCATTTAAGCATAATATGGGTAATAATATGAGTCAGATTGATAATAATAACAGTAATAAGTATAGTAATTGTCGTTCTATCGATAATATAAGCATAATATGGCTAATAATATGAGTTAGATTGATAATACTAAGAGTAGTGAGTATAGTAGTTCTCGTTCTATCGTTCATATAAGCATAATATGGCTAATAATATGAGTTAGATTGATAATAATAAGAGTAATAAGTATAGTAATTGTCGTTCTATCGATCACATAAGCATAATATGGCTAATAATATGAGTTAGATTGATAATAATAACAGTAATAAGTATAGTAATTGTCGTTCTATCGATAATATAACCATAATATGGCTAGTAATATGAGTTAGATTGATAATACTAAGAGTAGTGGGTATAGTAATTCTCGTTCTATCGATCATATAAGCATAATATGGCTAATAATATGAGTTAGATTGATAATAATAAGAGTAATAACTACAGTAATTGTCGTTCTATCGATAATATAAGCATAATAAGGCTAATAATATGAGTTAGAGTGATAATACTGAGAGTAGTGAGTATAGTAATTCTCATTCTATCGATCATATAAGCATAATATGGCTAATAATATGAGTTAGATTGATAATAATAACAGTAATAAGTATAGTAACTGTCGTTCTTCGATAATATAAGCATAATATGGCTAATAATATGAGTTAGATTGATAATACTAAGAGTAGTGAGTATAGTAATTGTCGTTCTATCGATCATATAAGCATAATATGGCTAATAATATGAGTTAGATTGATAATAATAAGAGTAATAAGTATAGTAATTGTCGTTCTATCGATCATTTAAGCATAATATGGGTAATAATATGAGTCAGATTGATAATAATAACAGTAATATGTATAGTAATTGTCGTTCTATCGATAATATAAGCATAATATGGCTAATAATATGAGTTAGATTGATAATACTAAGAGTAGTGAGTATAGTAGTTCTCGTTCTATCGATCATATAAGCATAATATGGCTAATAATATGAGTTAGATTGATAATAATAAGAGTAATAAGTATAGTAATTGTCGTTCTATCGATCATATAAGCATAATATGGCTAATAATATGAGTTAGATTGATAATACTAAGAGTAGTGAGTATAGTAATTCTCGTTCTATCGATCATATATGCATAATATGGCTAATAATATGAGTTAGATTGATAATAATAAGAGTAATAACTACAGTAATTGTCGTTCTATCGATCATATAAGCATAATAAGGCTAATAATATGAGTTAGAGTGATAATACTAAGAGTAGTGAGTATAGTAATTCTCATTCTATCGATCATATAAGCATAATATGGCTAATAATATGAGTTAGATTGATAATAATAAGAGTAATGAGTATAGTAATTGTAGTTCTATCGATCATTTAAGCATAATATGGCTAATAATATGAGTTAGATTGATGATAATAAGAGTAATGAGTATAGTAATTGTAGTTCTATCGATCATATCTGCACAATATGGTTAATAATATGAGTTAGATTGATAATAATAAGAGTAGTAAGTATAGTATTTGTCGTTCTATCGATTATATAAGCATAATATGGCTAATAATATGAGTTAGATTGATAATAATAAGAGTAATAAGTATAGTAATTGTCGTTCTATCGATCATTTAAGCATAATATGGGTAATAATATGAGTCAGATTGATAATAATAACAGTAATAAGTATAGTAATTGTCGTTCTATCGATAATATAAGCATAATATGGCTAATAATATGAGTTAGATTGATAATACTAAGAGTAGTGAGTATAGTAGTTCTCGTTCTATCGATCATATAAGCATAATATGGCTAATAATATGAGTTAGATTGATAATAATAAGAGTAATAAGTATAGTAATTGTCGTTCTATCGATCACATAAGCATAATATGGCTAATAATATGAGTTAGATTGATAATAATAACAGTAATAAGTATAGTAATTGTCGTTCTATCGATAATATAACCATAATATGGCTAGTAATATGAGTTAGATTGATAATACTAAGAGTAGTGGGTATAGTAATTCTCGTTCTATCGATCATATAAGCATAATATGGCTAATAATATGAGTTAGATTGATAATAATAAGAGTAATAACTACAGTAATTGTCGTTCTATCGATCATATAAGCATAATAAGGCTAATAATATGAGTTAGAGTGATAATACTGAGAGTAGTGAGTATAGTAATTCTCATTCTATCGATCATATAAGCATAATATGGCTAATAATATGAGTTAGATTGATAATAATAACAGTAATAAGTATAGTAACTGTCGTTCTTCGATAATATAAGCATAATATGGCTAATAATATGAGTTAGATTGATAATACTAAGAGTAGTGAGTATAGTAATTGTCGTTCTATCGATCATATAAGCATAATATGGCTAATAATATGAGTTAGATTGATAATAATAAGAGTAATAAGTATAGTAATTGTCGTTCTATCGATCATTTAAGCATAATATGGGTAATAATATGAGTCAGATTGATAATAATAACAGTAATATGTATAGTAATTGTCGTTCTATCGATAATATAAGCATAATATGGCTAATAATATGAGTTAGATTGATAATACTAAGAGTAGTGAGTATAGTAGTTCTCGTTCTATCGATCATATAAGCATAATATGGCTAATAATATGAGTTAGATTGATAATAATAAGAGTAATAAGTATAGTAATTGTCGTTCTATCGATCATATAAGCATAATATGGCTAATAATATGAGTTAGATTGATAATACTAAGAGTAGTGAGTATAGTAATTCTCGTTCTATCGATCATATATGCATAATATGGCTAATAATATGAGTTAGATTGATAATAATAAGAGTAATAACTACAGTAATTGTCGTTCTATCGATCATATAAGCATAACAAGGCTAATAATATGAGTTAGAGTGATAATACTAAGAGTAGTGAGTATAGTAATTCTCATTCTATCGATCATATAAGCATAATATGGCTAATAATATGAGTTAGATTGATAATAATAAGAGTAATGAGTATAGTAATTGTAGTTCTATCGATCATTTAAGCATAATATGGCTAATAATATGAGTTAGATTGATGATAATAAGAGTAATGAGTATAGTAATTGTAGTTCTATCGATCATATCTGCACAATATGGTTAATAATATGAGTTAGATTGATAATAATAAGAGTAGTAAGTATAGTATTTGTCGTTCTATCGATTATATAAGCATAATATGGCTAATAATATGAGTTAGATTGATAATAATAAGAGTAATAAGTATAGTAATTGTCGTTCTATCGATCATTTAAGCATAATATGGGTAATAATATGAGTCAGATTGATAATAATAACAGTAATAAGTATAGTAATTGTCGTTCTATCGATAATATAAGCATAATATGGCTAATAATATGAGTTAGATTGATAATACTAAGAGTAGTGAGTATAGTAGTTCTCGTTCTATCGATCATATAAGCATAATATGGCTAATAATATGAGTTAGATTGATAATAATAAGAGTAATAAGTATAGTAATTGTCGTTCTATCGATCACATAAGCATAATATGGCTAATAATATGAGTTAGATTGATAATAATAACAGTAATAAGTATAGTAATTGTCGTTCTATCGATAATATAACCATAATATGGCTAGTAATATGAGTTAGATTGATAATACTAAGAGTAGTGGGTATAGTAATTCTCGTTCTATCGATCATATAAGCATAATATGGCTAATAATATGAGTTAGATTGATAATAATAAGAGTAATAACTACAGTAATTGTCGTTCTATCGATCATATAAGCATAATAAGGCTAATAATATGAGTTAGAGTGATAATACTGAGAGTAGTGAGTATAGTAATTCTCATTCTATCGATCATATAAGCATAATATGGCTAATAATATGAGTTAGATTGATAATAATAAGAGTAATGAGTATAGTAATTGTAGTTCTATCGATCATTTAAGCATAATATGGCTAATAATATGAGTTAGATTGATGATAATAAGAGTAATGAGTATAGTAATTGTAGTTCTATCGATCATATCTGCACAATATGGTTAATAATATGAGTTAGATTGATAATAATAAGAGTAGTAAGTATAGTATTTGTCGTTCTATCGATTATATAAGCATAATATGGCTAATAATATGAGTTAGATTGATAATAATAAGAGTAATAAGTATAGTAATTGTCGTTCTATCGATCATTTAAGCATAATATGGGTAATAATATGAGTCAGATTGATAATAATAACAGTAATAAGTATAGTAATTGTCGTTCTATCGATAATATAAGCATAATATGGCTAATAATATGAGTTAGATTGATAATACTAAGAGTAGTGAGTATAGTAGTTCTCGTTCTATCGTTCATATAAGCATAATATGGCTAATAATATGAGTTAGATTGATAATAATAAGAGTAATAAGTATAGTAATTGTCGTTCTATCGATCACATAAGCATAATATGGCTAATAATATGAGTTAGATTGATAATAATAACAGTAATAAGTATAGTAATTGTCGTTCTATCGATAATATAACCATAATATGGCTAGTAATATGAGTTAGATTGATAATACTAAGAGTAGTGGGTATAGTAATTCTCGTTCTATCGATCATATAAGCATAATATGGCTAATAATATGAGTTAGATTGATAATAATAAGAGTAATAACTACAGTAATTGTCGTTCTATCGATAATATAAGCATAATAAGGCTAATAATATGAGTTAGAGTGATAATACTGAGAGTAGTGAGTATAGTAATTCTCATTCTATCGATCATATAAGCATAATATGGCTAATAATATGAGTTAGATTGATAATAATAACAGTAATAAGTATAGTAACTGTCGTTCTTCGATAATATAAGCATAATATGGCTAATAATATGAGTTAGATTGATAATACTAAGAGTAGTGAGTATAGTAATTGTCGTTCTATCGATCATATAAGCATAATATGGCTAATAATATGAGTTAGATTGATAATAATAAGAGTAATAAGTATAGTAATTGTCGTTCTATCGATCATTTAAGCATAATATGGGTAATAATATGAGTCAGATTGATAATAATAACAGTAATATGTATAGTAATTGTCGTTCTATCGATAATATAAGCATAATATGGCTAATAATATGAGTTAGATTGATAATACTAAGAGTAGTGAGTATAGTAGTTCTCGTTCTATCGATCATATAAGCATAATATGGCTAATAATATGAGTTAGATTGATAATAATAAGAGTAATAAGTATAGTAATTGTCGTTCTATCGATCATATAAGCATAATATGGCTAATAATATGAGTTAGATTGATAATACTAAGAGTAGTGAGTATAGTAATTCTCGTTCTATCGATCATATATGCATAATATGGCTAATAATATGAGTTAGATTGATAATAATAAGAGTAATAACTACAGTAATTGTCGTTCTATCGATCATATAAGCATAATAAGGCTAATAATATGAGTTAGAGTGATAATACTAAGAGTAGTGAGTATAGTAATTCTCATTCTATCGATCATATAAGCATAATATGGCTAATAATATGAGTTAGATTGATAATAATAAGAGTAATGAGTATAGTAATTGTAGTTCTATCGATCATTTAAGCATAATATGGCTAATAATATGAGTTAGATTGATGATAATAAGAGTAATGAGTATAGTAATTGTAGTTCTATCGATCATATCTGCACAATATGGTTAATAATATGAGTTAGATTGATAATAATAAGAGTAGTAAGTATAGTATTTGTCGTTCTATCGATTATATAAGCATAATATGGCTAATAATATGAGTTAGATTGATAATAATAAGAGTAATAAGTATAGTAATTGTCGTTCTATCGATCATTTAAGCATAATATGGGTAATAATATGAGTCAGATTGATAATAATAACAGTAATAAGTATAGTAATTGTCGTTCTATCGATAATATAAGCATAATATGGCTAATAATATGAGTTAGATTGATAATACTAAGAGTAGTGAGTATAGTAGTTCTCGTTCTATCGATCATATAAGCATAATATGGCTAATAATATGAGTTAGATTGATAATAATAAGAGTAATAAGTATAGTAATTGTCGTTCTATCGATCACATAAGCATAATATGGTTAATAATATGAGTTAGATTGATAATAATAACAGTAATAAGTATAGTAATTGTCGTTCTATCGATAATATAACCATAATATGGCTAGTAATATGAGTTAGATTGATAATACTAAGAGTAGTGGGTATAGTAATTCTCGTTCTATCGATCATATAAGCATAATATGGCTAATAATATGAGTTAGATTGATAATAATAAGAGTAATAACTACAGTAATTGTCGTTCTATCGATCATATAAGCATAATAAGGCTAATAATATGAGTTAGAGTGATAATACTGAGAGTAGTGAGTATAGTAATTCTCATTCTATCGATCATATAAGCATAATATGGCTAATAATATGAGTTAGATTGATAATAATAACAGTAATAAGTATAGTAACTGTCGTTCTTCGATAATATAAGCATAATATGGCTAATAATATGAGTTAGATTGATAATACTAAGAGTAGTGAGTATAGTAATTGTCGTTCTATCGATCATATAAGCATAATATGGCTAATAATATGAGTTAGATTGATAATAATAAGAGTAATAAGTATAGTAATTGTCGTTCTATCGATCATTTAAGCATAATATGGGTAATAATATGAGTCAGATTGATAATAATAACAGTAATATGTATAGTAATTGTCGTTCTATCGATAATATAAGCATAATATGGCTAATAATATGAGTTAGATTGATAATACTAAGAGTAGTGAGTATAGTAGTTCTCGTTCTATCGATCATATAAGCATAATATGGCTAATAATATGAGTTAGATTGATAATAATAAGAGTAATAAGTATAGTAATTGTCGTTCTATCGATCATATAAGCATAATATGGCTAATAATATGAGTTAGATTGATAATACTAAGAGTAGTGAGTATAGTAATTCTCGTTCTATCGATCATATATGCATAATATGGCTAATAATATGAGTTAGATTGATAATAATAAGAGTAATAACTACAGTAATTGTCGTTCTATCGATCATATAAGCATAACAAGGCTAATAATATGAGTTAGAGTGATAATACTAAGAGTAGTGAGTATAGTAATTCTCATTCTATCGATCATATAAGCATAATATGGCTAATAATATGAGTTAGATTGATAATAATAAGAGTAATGAGTATAGTAATTGTAGTTCTATCGATCATTTATGCATAATATGGCTAATAATATGAGTTAGATTGATGATAATAAGAGTAATGAGTATAGTAATTGTAGTTCTATCGATCATATCTGCACAATATGGTTAATAATATGAGTTAGATTGATAATAATAAGAGTAGTAAGTATAGTATTTGTCGTTCTATCGATTATATAAGCATAATATGGCTAATAATATGAGTTAGATTGATAATAATAAGAGTAATAAGTATAGTAATTGTCGTTCTATCGATCATTTAAGCATAATATGGGTAATAATATGAGTCAGATTGATAATAATAACAGTAATAAGTATAGTAATTGTCGTTCTATCGATAATATAAGCATAATATGGCTAATAATATGAGTTAGATTGATAATACTAAGAGTAGTGAGTATAGTAGTTCTCGTTCTATCGATCATATAAGCATAATATGGCTAATAATATGAGTTAGATTGATAATAATAAGAGTAATAAGTATAGTAATTGTCGTTCTATCGATCACATAAGCATAATATGGCTAATAATATGAGTTAGATTGATAATAATAACAGTAATAAGTATAGTAATTGTCGTTCTATCGATAATATAACCATAATATGGCTAGTAATATGAGTTAGATTGATAATACTAAGAGTAGTGGGTATAGTAATTCTCGTTCTATCGATCATATAAGCATAATATGGCTAATAATATGAGTTAGATTGATAATAATAAGAGTAATAACTACAGTAATTGTCGTTCTATCGATCATATAAGCATAATAAGGCTAATAATATGAGTTAGAGTGATAATACTGAGAGTAGTGAGTATAGTAATTCTCATTCTATCGATCATATAAGCATAATATGGCTAATAATATGAGTTAGATTGATAATAATAAGAGTAATGAGTATAGTAATTGTAGTTCTATCGATCATTTAAGCATAATATGGCTAATAATATGAGTTAGATTGATGATAATAAGAGTAATGAGTATAGTAATTGTAGTTCTATCGATCATATCTGCACAATATGGTTAATAATATGAGTTAGATTGATAATAATAAGAGTAGTAAGTATAGTATTTGTCGTTCTATCGATTATATAAGCATAATATGGCTAATAATATGAGTTAGATTGATAATAATAAGAGTAATAAGTATAGTAATTGTCGTTCTATCGATCATTTAAGCATAATATGGGTAATAATATGAGTCAGATTGATAATAATAACAGTAATAAGTATAGTAATTGTCGTTCTATCGATAATATAAGCATAATATGGCTAATAATATGAGTTAGATTGATAATACTAAGAGTAGTGAGTATAGTAGTTCTCGTTCTATCGTTCATATAAGCATAATATGGCTAATAATATGAGTTAGATTGATAATAATAAGAGTAATAAGTATAGTAATTGTCGTTCTATCGATCACATAAGCATAATATGGCTAATAATATGAGTTAGATTGATAATAATAACAGTAATAAGTATAGTAATTGTCGTTCTATCGATAATATAACCATAATATGGCTAGTAATATGAGTTAGATTGATAATACTAAGAGTAGTGGGTATAGTAATTCTCGTTCTATCGATCATATAAGCATAATATGGCTAATAATATGAGTTAGATTGATAATAATAAGAGTAATAACTACAGTAATTGTCGTTCTATCGATAATCGATAATATAAGCATAATAAGGCTAATAATATGAGTTAGAGTGATAATACTGAGAGTAGTGAGTATAGTAATTCTCATTCTATCGATCATATAAGCATAATATGGCTAATAATATGAGTTAGATTGATAATAATAACAGTAATAAGTATAGTAACTGTCGTTCTTCGATAATATAAGCATAATATGGCTAATAATATGAGTTAGATTGATAATACTAAGAGTAGTGAGTATAGTAATTGTCGTTCTATCGATCATATAAGCATAATATGGCTAATAATATGAGTTAGATTGATAATAATAAGAGTAATAAGTATAGTAATTGTCGTTCTATCGATCATTTAAGCATAATATGGGTAATAATATGAGTCAGATTGATAATAATAACAGTAATATGTATAGTAATTGTCGTTCTATCGATAATATAAGCATAATATGGCTAATAATATGAGTTAGATTGATAATACTAAGAGTAGTGAGTATAGTAGTTCTCGTTCTATCGATCATATAAGCATAATATGGCTAATAATATGAGTTAGATTGATAATAATAAGAGTAATAAGTATAGTAATTGTCGTTCTATCGATCATATAAGCATAATATGGCTAATAATATGAGTTAGATTGATAATACTAAGAGTAGTGAGTATAGTAATTCTCGTTCTATCGATCATATATGCATAATATGGCTAATAATATGAGTTAGATTGATAATAATAAGAGTAATAACTACAGTAATTGTCGTTCTATCGATCATATAAGCATAATAAGGCTAATAATATGAGTTAGAGTGATAATACTAAGAGTAGTGAGTATAGTAATTCTCATTCTATCGATCATATAAGCATAATATGGCTAATAATATGAGTTAGATTGATAATAATAAGAGTAATGAGTATAGTAATTGTAGTTCTATCGATCATTTAAGCATAATATGGCTAATAATATGAGTTAGATTGATGATAATAAGAGTAATGAGTATAGTAATTGTAGTTCTATCGATCATATCTGCACAATATGGTTAATAATATGAGTTAGATTGATAATAATAAGAGTAGTAAGTATAGTATTTGTCGTTCTATCGATTATATAAGCATAATATGGCTAATAATATGAGTTAGATTGATAATAATAAGAGTAATAAGTATAGTAATTGTCGTTCTATCGATCATTTAAGCATAATATGGGTAATAATATGAGTCAGATTGATAATAATAACAGTAATAAGTATAGTAATTGTCGTTCTATCGATAATATAAGCATAATATGGCTAATAATATGAGTTAGATTGATAATACTAAGAGTAGTGAGTATAGTAGTTCTCGTTCTATCGATCATATAAGCATAATATGGCTAATAATATGAGTTAGATTGATAATAATAAGAGTAATAAGTATAGTAATTGTCGTTCTATCGATCACATAAGCATAATATGGCTAATAATATGAGTTAGATTGATAATAATAACAGTAATAAGTATAGTAATTGTCGTTCTATCGATAATATAACCATAATATGGCTAGTAATATGAGTTAGATTGATAATACTAAGAGTAGTGGGTATAGTAATTCTCGTTCTATCGATCATATAAGCATAATATGGCTAATAATATGAGTTAGATTGATAATAATAAGAGTAATAACTACAGTAATTGTCGTTCTATCGATCATATAAGCATAATAAGGCTAATAATATGAGTTAGAGTGATAATACTGAGAGTAGTGAGTATAGTAATTCTCATTCTATCGATCATATAAGCATAATATGGCTAATAATATGAGTTAGATTGATAATAATAACAGTAATAAGTATAGTAACTGTCGTTCTTCGATAATATAAGCATAATATGGCTAATAATATGAGTTAGATTGATAATACTAAGAGTAGTGAGTATAGTAATTGTCGTTCTATCGATCATATAAGCATAATATGGCTAATAATATGAGTTAGATTGATAATAATAAGAGTAATAAGTATAGTAATTGTCGTTCTATCGATCATTTAAGCATAATATGGGTAATAATATGAGTCAGATTGATAATAATAACAGTAATATGTATAGTAATTGTCGTTCTATCGATAATATAAGCATAATATGGCTAATAATATGAGTTAGATTGATAATACTAAGAGTAGTGAGTATAGTAGTTCTCGTTCTATCGATCATATAAGCATAATATGGCTAATAATATGAGTTAGATTGATAATAATAAGAGTAATAAGTATAGTAATTGTCGTTCTATCGATCATATAAGCATAATATGGCTAATAATATGAGTTAGATTGATAATACTAAGAGTAGTGAGTATAGTAATTCTCGTTCTATCGATCATATATGCATAATATGGCTAATAATATGAGTTAGATTGATAATAATAAGAGTAATAACTACAGTAATTGTCGTTCTATCGATCATATAAGCATAACAAGGCTAATAATATGAGTTAGAGTGATAATACTAAGAGTAGTGAGTATAGTAATTCTCATTCTATCGATCATATAAGCATAATATGGCTAATAATATGAGTTAGATTGATAATAATAAGAGTAATGAGTATAGTAATTGTAGTTCTATCGATCATTTAAGCATAATATGGCTTATAATATGAGTTAGATTGATGATAATAAGAGTAATGAGTATAGTAATTGTAGTTCTATCGATCATATCTGCACAATATGGTTAATAATATGAGTTAGATTGATAATAATAAGAGTAGTAAGTATAGTATTTGTCGTTCTATCGATTATATAAGCATAATATGGCTAATAATATGAGTTAGATTGATAATAATAAGAGTAATAAGTATAGTAATTGTCGTTCTATCGATCATTTAAGCATAATATGGGTAATAATATGAGTCAGATTGATAATAATAACAGTAATAAGTATAGTAATTGTCGTTCTATCGATAATATAAGCATAATATGGCTAATAATATGAGTTAGATTGATAATACTAAGAGTAGTGAGTATAGTAGTTCTCGTTCTATCGTTCATATAAGCATAATATGGCTAATAATATGAGTTAGATTGATAATAATAAGAGTAATAAGTATAGTAATTGTCGTTCTATCGATCACATAAGCATAATATGGCTAATAATATGAGTTAGATTGATAATAATAACAGTAATAAGTATAGTAATTGTCGTTCTATCGATAATATAACCATAATATGGCTAGTAATATGAGTTAGATTGATAATACTAAGAGTAGTGGGTATAGTAATTCTCGTTCTATCGATCATATAAGCATAATATGGCTAATAATATGAGTTAGATTGATAATAATAAGAGTAATAACTACAGTAATTGTCGTTCTATCGATAATATAAGCATAATAAGGCTAATAATATGAGTTAGAGTGATAATACTGAGAGTAGTGAGTATAGTAATTCTCATTCTATCGATCATATAAGCATAATATGGCTAATAATATGAGTTAGATTGATAATAATAACAGTAATAAGTATAGTAACTGTCGTTCTTCGATAATATAAGCATAATATGGCTAATAATATGAGTTAGATTGATAATACTAAGAGTAGTGAGTATAGTAATTGTCGTTCTATCGATCATATAAGCATAATATGGCTAATAATATGAGTTAGATTGATAATAATAAGAGTAATAAGTATAGTAATTGTCGTTCTATCGATCATTTAAGCATAATATGGGTAATAATATGAGTCAGATTGATAATAATAACAGTAATATGTATAGTAATTGTCGTTCTATCGATAATATAAGCATAATATGGCTAATAATATGAGTTAGATTGATAATACTAAGAGTAGTGAGTATAGTAGTTCTCGTTCTATCGATCATATAAGCATAATATGGCTAATAATATGAGTTAGATTGATAATAATAAGAGTAATAAGTATAGTAATTGTCGTTCTATCGATCATATAAGCATAATATGGCTAATAATATGAGTTAGATTGATAATACTAAGAGTAGTGAGTATAGTAATTCTCGTTCTATCGATCATATATGCATAATATGGCTAATAATATGAGTTAGATTGATAATAATAAGAGTAATAACTACAGTAATTGTCGTTCTATCGATCATATAAGCATAATAAGGCTAATAATATGAGTTAGAGTGATAATACTAAGAGTAGTGAGTATAGTAATTCTCATTCTATCGATCATATAAGCATAATATGGCTAATAATATGAGTTAGATTGATAATAATAAGAGTAATGAGTATAGTAATTGTAGTTCTATCGATCATTTAAGCATAATATGGCTAATAATATGAGTTAGATTGATGATAATAAGAGTAATGAGTATAGTAATTGTAGTTCTATCGATCATATCTGCACAATATGGTTAATAATATGAGTTAGATTGATAATAATAAGAGTAGTAAGTATAGTATTTGTCGTTCTATCGATTATATAAGCATAATATGGCTAATAATATGAGTTAGATTGATAATAATAAGAGTAATAAGTATAGTAATTGTCGTTCTATCGATCATTTAAGCATAATATGGGTAATAATATGAGTCAGATTGATAATAATAACAGTAATAAGTATAGTAATTGTCGTTCTATCGATAATATAAGCATAATATGGCTAATAATATGAGTTAGATTGATAATACTAAGAGTAGTGAGTATAGTAGTTCTCGTTCTATCGATCATATAAGCATAATATGGCTAATAATATGAGTTAGATTGATAATAATAAGAGTAATAAGTATAGTAATTGTCGTTCTATCGATCACATAAGCATAATATGGTTAATAATATGAGTTAGATTGATAATAATAACAGTAATAAGTATAGTAATTGTCGTTCTATCGATAATATAACCATAATATGGCTAGTAATATGAGTTAGATTGATAATACTAAGAGTAGTGGGTATAGTAATTCTCGTTCTATCGATCATATAAGCATAATATGGCTAATAATATGAGTTAGATTGATAATAATAAGAGTAATAACTACAGTAATTGTCGTTCTATCGATCATATAAGCATAATAAGGCTAATAATATGAGTTAGAGTGATAATACTGAGAGTAGTGAGTATAGTAATTCTCATTCTATCGATCATATAAGCATAATATGGCTAATAATATGAGTTAGATTGATAATAATAACAGTAATAAGTATAGTAACTGTCGTTCTTCGATAATATAAGCATAATATGGCTAATAATATGAGTTAGATTGATAATACTAAGAGTAGTGAGTATAGTAATTGTCGTTCTATCGATCATATAAGCATAATATGGCTAATAATATGAGTTAGATTGATAATAATAAGAGTAATAAGTATAGTAATTGTCGTTCTATCGATCATTTAAGCATAATATGGGTAATAATATGAGTCAGATTGATAATAATAACAGTAATATGTATAGTAATTGTCGTTCTATCGATAATATAAGCATAATATGGCTAATAATATGAGTTAGATTGATAATACTAAGAGTAGTGAGTATAGTAGTTCTCGTTCTATCGATCATATAAGCATAATATGGCTAATAATATGAGTTAGATTGATAATAATAAGAGTAATAAGTATAGTAATTGTCGTTCTATCGATCATATAAGCATAATATGGCTAATAATATGAGTTAGATTGATAATACTAAGAGTAGTGAGTATAGTAATTCTCGTTCTATCGATCATATATGCATAATATGGCTAATAATATGAGTTAGATTGATAATAATAAGAGTAATAACTACAGTAATTGTCGTTCTATCGATCATATAAGCATAACAAGGCTAATAATATGAGTTAGAGTGATAATACTAAGAGTAGTGAGTATAGTAATTCTCATTCTATCGATCATATAAGCATAATATGGCTAATAATATGAGTTAGATTGATAATAATAAGAGTAATGAGTATAGTAATTGTAGTTCTATCGATCATTTAAGCATAATATGGCTAATAATATGAGTTAGATTGATGATAATAAGAGTAATGAGTATAGTAATTGTAGTTCTATCGATCATATCTGCACAATATGGTTAATAATATGAGTTAGATTGATAATAATAAGAGTAGTAAGTATAGTATTTGTCGTTCTATCGATTATATAAGCATAATATGGCTAATAATATGAGTTAGATTGATAATAATAAGAGTAATAAGTATAGTAATTGTCGTTCTATCGATCATTTAAGCATAATATGGGTAATAATATGAGTCAGATTGATAATAATAACAGTAATAAGTATAGTAATTGTCGTTCTATCGATAATATAAGCATAATATGGCTAATAATATGAGTTAGATTGATAATACTAAGAGTAGTGAGTATAGTAGTTCTCGTTCTATCGATCATATAAGCATAATATGGCTAATAATATGAGTTAGATTGATAATAATAAGAGTAATAAGTATAGTAATTGTCGTTCTATCGATCACATAAGCATAATATGGCTAATAATATGAGTTAGATTGATAATAATAACAGTAATAAGTATAGTAATTGTCGTTCTATCGATAATATAACCATAATATGGCTAGTAATATGAGTTAGATTGATAATACTAAGAGTAGTGGGTATAGTAATTCTCGTTCTATCGATCATATAAGCATAATATGGCTAATAATATGAGTTAGATTGATAATAATAAGAGTAATAACTACAGTAATTGTCGTTCTATCGATCATATAAGCATAATAAGGCTAATAATATGAGTTAGAGTGATAATACTGAGAGTAGTGAGTATAGTAATTCTCATTCTATCGATCATATAAGCATAATATGGCTAATAATATGAGTTAGATTGATAATAATAAGAGTAATGAGTATAGTAATTGTAGTTCTATCGATCATTTAAGCATAATATGGCTAATAATATGAGTTAGATTGATGATAATAAGAGTAATGAGTATAGTAATTGTAGTTCTATCGATCATATCTGCACAATATGGTTAATAATATGAGTTAGATTGATAATAATAAGAGTAGTAAGTATAGTATTTGTCGTTCTATCGATTATATAAGCATAATATGGCTAATAATATGAGTTAGATTGATAATAATAAGAGTAATAAGTATAGTAATTGTCGTTCTATCGATCATTTAAGCATAATATGGGTAATAATATGAGTCAGATTGATAATAATAACAGTAATAAGTATAGTAATTGTCGTTCTATCGATAATATAAGCATAATATGGCTAATAATATGAGTTAGATTGATAATACTAAGAGTAGTGAGTATAGTAGTTCTCGTTCTATCGTTCATATAAGCATAATATGGCTAATAATATGAGTTAGATTGATAATAATAAGAGTAATAAGTATAGTAATTGTCGTTCTATCGATCACATAAGCATAATATGGCTAATAATATGAGTTAGATTGATAATAATAACAGTAATAAGTATAGTAATTGTCGTTCTATCGATAATATAACCATAATATGGCTAGTAATATGAGTTAGATTGATAATACTAAGAGTAGTGGGTATAGTAATTCTCGTTCTATCGATCATATAAGCATAATATGGCTAATAATATGAGTTAGATTGATAATAATAAGAGTAATAACTACAGTAATTGTCGTTCTATCGATAATATAAGCATAATAAGGCTAATAATATGAGTTAGAGTGATAATACTGAGAGTAGTGAGTATAGTAATTCTCATTCTATCGATCATATAAGCATAATATGGCTAATAATATGAGTTAGATTGATAATAATAACAGTAATAAGTATAGTAACTGTCGTTCTTCGATAATATAAGCATAATATGGCTAATAATATGAGTTAGATTGATAATACTAAGAGTAGTGAGTATAGTAATTGTCGTTCTATCGATCATATAAGCATAATATGGCTAATAATATGAGTTAGATTGATAATAATAAGAGTAATAAGTATAGTAATTGTCGTTCTATCGATCATTTAAGCATAATATGGGTAATAATATGAGTCAGATTGATAATAATAACAGTAATATGTATAGTAATTGTCGTTCTATCGATAATATAAGCATAATATGGCTAATAATATGAGTTAGATTGATAATACTAAGAGTAGTGAGTATAGTAGTTCTCGTTCTATCGATCATATAAGCATAATATGGCTAATAATATGAGTTAGATTGATAATAATAAGAGTAATAAGTATAGTAATTGTCGTTCTATCGATCATATAAGCATAATATGGCTAATAATATGAGTTAGATTGATAATACTAAGAGTAGTGAGTATAGTAATTCTCGTTCTATCGATCATATATGCATAATATGGCTAATAATATGAGTTAGATTGATAATAATAAGAGTAATAACTACAGTAATTGTCGTTCTATCGATCATATAAGCATAATAAGGCTAATAATATGAGTTAGAGTGATAATACTAAGAGTAGTGAGTATAGTAATTCTCATTCTATCGATCATATAAGCATAATATGGCTAATAATATGAGTTAGATTGATAATAATAAGAGTAATGAGTATAGTAATTGTAGTTCTATCGATCATTTAAGCATAATATGGCTAATAATATGAGTTAGATTGATGATAATAAGAGTAATGAGTATAGTAATTGTAGTTCTATCGATCATATCTGCACAATATGGTTAATAATATGAGTTAGATTGATAATAATAAGAGTAGTAAGTATAGTATTTGTCGTTCTATCGATTATATAAGCATAATATGGCTAATAATATGAGTTAGATTGATAATAATAAGAGTAATAAGTATAGTAATTGTCGTTCTATCGATCATTTAAGCATAATATGGGTAATAATATGAGTCAGATTGATAATAATAACAGTAATAAGTATAGTAATTGTCGTTCTATCGATAATATAAGCATAATATGGCTAATAATATGAGTTAGATTGATAATACTAAGAGTAGTGAGTATAGTAGTTCTCGTTCTATCGATCATATAAGCATAATATGGCTAATAATATGAGTTAGATTGATAATAATAAGAGTAATAAGTATAGTAATTGTCGTTCTATCGATCACATAAGCATAATATGGCTAATAATATGAGTTAGATTGATAATAATAACAGTAATAAGTATAGTAATTGTCGTTCTATCGATAATATAACCATAATATGGCTAGTAATATGAGTTAGATTGATAATACTAAGAGTAGTGGGTATAGTAATTCTCGTTCTATCGATCATATAAGCATAATATGGCTAATAATATGAGTTAGATTGATAATAATAAGAGTAATAACTACAGTAATTGTCGTTCTATCGATCATATAAGCATAATAAGGCTAATAATATGAGTTAGAGTGATAATACTGAGAGTAGTGAGTATAGTAATTCTCATTCTATCGATCATATAAGCATAATATGGCTAATAATATGAGTTAGATTGATAATAATAACAGTAATAAGTATAGTAACTGTCGTTCTTCGATAATATAAGCATAATATGGCTAATAATATGAGTTAGATTGATAATACTAAGAGTAGTGAGTATAGTAATTGTCGTTCTATCGATCATATAAGCATAATATGGCTAATAATATGAGTTAGATTGATAATAATAAGAGTAATAAGTATAGTAATTGTCGTTCTATCGATCATTTAAGCATAATATGGGTAATAATATGAGTCAGATTGATAATAATAACAGTAATATGTATAGTAATTGTCGTTCTATCGATAATATAAGCATAATATGGCTAATAATATGAGTTAGATTGATAATACTAAGAGTAGTGAGTATAGTAGTTCTCGTTCTATCGATCATATAAGCATAATATGGCTAATAATATGAGTTAGATTGATAATAATAAGAGTAATAAGTATAGTAATTGTCGTTCTATCGATCATATAAGCATAATATGGCTAATAATATGAGTTAGATTGATAATACTAAGAGTAGTGAGTATAGTAATTCTCGTTCTATCGATCATATATGCATAATATGGCTAATAATATGAGTTAGATTGATAATAATAAGAGTAATAACTACAGTAATTGTCGTTCTATCGATCATATAAGCATAACAAGGCTAATAATATGAGTTAGTGTGATAATACTAAGAGTAGTGAGTATAGTAATTCTCATTCTATCGATCATATAAGCATAATATGGCTAATAATATGAGTTAGATTGATAATAATAAGAGTAATGAGTATAGTAATTGTAGTTCTATCGATCATTTAAGCATAATATGGCTTATAATATGAGTTAGATTGATGATAATAAGAGTAATGAGTATAGTAATTGTAGTTCTATCGATCATATCTGCACAATATGGTTAATAATATGAGTTAGATTGATAATAATAAGAGTAGTAAGTATAGTATTTGTCGTTCTATCGATTATATAAGCATAATATGGCTAATAATATGAGTTAGATTGATAATAATAAGAGTAATAAGTATAGTAATTGTCGTTCTATCGATCATTTAAGCATAATATGGGTAATAATATGAGTCAGATTGATAATAATAACAGTAATAAGTATAGTAATTGTCGTTCTATCGATAATATAAGCATAATATGGCTAATAATATGAGTTAGATTGATAATACTAAGAGTAGTGAGTATAGTAGTTCTCGTTCTATCGATCATATAAGCATAATATGGCTAATAATATGAGTTAGATTGATAATAATAAGAGTAATAAGTATAGTAATTGTCGTTCTATCGATCACATAAGCATAATATGGCTAATAATATGAGTTAGATTGATAATAATAACAGTAATAAGTATAGTAATTGTCGTTCTATCGATAATATAACCATAATATGGCTAGTAATATGAGTTAGATTGATAATACTAAGAGTAGTGGGTATAGTAATTCTCGTTCTATCGATCATATAAGCATAATATGGCTAATAATATGAGTTAGATTGATAATAATAAGAGTAATAACTACAGTAATTGTCGTTCTATCGATCATATAAGCATAATAAGGCTAATAATATGAGTTAGAGTGATAATACTGAGAGTAGTGAGTATAGTAATTCTCATTCTATCGATCATATAAGCATAATATGGCTAATAATATGAGTTAGATTGATAATAATAACAGTAATATGTATAGTAATTGTCGTTCTATCGATAATATAAGCATAATATGGCTAATAATATGAGTTAGATTGATAATACTAAGAGTAGTGAGTATAGTAGTTCTCGTTCTATCGATCATATAAGCATAATATGGCTAATAATATGAGTTAGATTGATAATAATAAGAGTAATAAGTATAGTAATTGTCGTTCTATCGATCATATAAGCATAATATGGCTAATAATATGAGTTAGATTGATAATACTAAGAGTAGTGAGTATAGTAATTCTCGTTCTATCGATCATATATGCATAATATGGCTAATAATATGAGTTAGATTGATAATAATAAGAGTAATAACTACAGTAATTGTCCTTCTATCGATCATATAAGCATAATAAGGCTAATAATATGAGTTAGAGTGATAATACTAAGAGTAGTGAGTATAGTAATTCTCATTCTATCGATCATACAAGCATAATATGGCTAATAATATGAGTTAGATTGATAATAATAACAGTAATAAGTATAGTAATTGTCGTTCTATCGATAATATAACCATAATATGGCTAGTAATATGAGTTAGATTGATAATACTAAGAGTAGTGGGTATAGTAATTCTCGTTCTATCGATCATATAAGCATAATATGGCTAATAATATGAGTTAGATTGATAATAATAAGAGTAATAACTACAGTAATTGTCGTTCTATCGATCATATAAGCATAATAAGGCTAATAATATGAGTTAGAGTGATAATACTGAGAGCAGTGAGTATAGTAATTCTCATTCTATCGATCATATAAGCATAATATGGCTAATAATATGAGTTAGATTGATAATAATAACAGTAATAAGTATAGTAACTGTCGTTCTTCGATAATATAAGCATAATATGGCTAATAATATGAGTTAGATTGATAATACTAAGAGTAGTGAGTATAGTAATTGTCGTTCTATCGATCATATAAGCATAATATGGCTAATAATATGAGTTAGATTGATAATAATAAGAGTAATAAGTATAGTAATTGTCGTTCTATCGATCATTTAAGCATAATATGGGTAATAATATGAGTCAGATTGATAATAATAACAGTAATATGTATAGTAATTGTCGTTCTATCGATAATATAAGCATAATATGGCTAATAATATGAGTTAGATTGATAATACTAAGAGTAGTGAGTATAGTAGTTCTCGTTCTATCGATCATATAAGCATAATATGGCTAATAATATGAGTTAGATTGATAATAATAAGAGTAATGGGTATAGTAATTGTAGATCTATCGATCATTTAAGCATAATATGGCTAATAATATGAGTTAGATTGATAATAATAACAGTAATAAGTATAGTAATTGTCGTTCTATCGATAATATAACCATAATATGGCTAGTAATATGAGTTAGATTGATAATACTAAGAGTAGTGAGTATAGTAATTCTCGTTCTATCGATCATATAAGCATAATATGGCTAATAATATGAGTTAGATTGATAATAATAAGAGTAATAACTACAGTAATTGTCGTTCTATCGATCATATAAGCATAATAAGGCTAATAATATGAGTTAGAGTGATAATACTGAGAGTAGTGAGTATAGTAATTCTCATTCTATCGATCATATAAGCATAATATGGCTAATAATATGAGTTAGATTGATAATAATAACAGTAATAAGTATAGTAACTGTCGTTCTTCGATAATATAAGCATAATATGGCTAATAATATGAGTTAGATTGATAATACTAAGAGTAGTGAGTATAGTAATTGTCGTTCTATCGATCATATAAGCATAATATGGCTAATAATATGAGTTAGATTGATAATAATAAGAGTAATAAGTATAGTAATTGTCGTTCTATCGATCATTTAAGCATAATATGGGTAATAATATGAGTCAGATTGATAATAATAACAGTAATATGTATAGTAATTGTCGTTCTATCGATAATATAAGCATAATATGGCTAATAATATGAGTTAGATTGATAATACTAAGAGTAGTGAGTATAGTAGTTCTCGTTCTATCGATCATATAAGCATAATATGGCTAATAATATGAGTTAGATTGATAATAATAAGAGTAATAAGTATAGTAATTGTCGTTCTATCGATCATATAAGCATAATATGGCTAATAATATGGGTTAGATTGATAATACTAAGAGTAGTGAGTATAGTAATTCTCGTTCTATCGATCATATATGCATAATATGGCTAATAATATGAGTTAGATTGATAATAATAAGAGTAATAACTACAGTAATTGTCGTTCTATCGATCATATAAGCATAATAAGGCTAATAATATGAGTTAGATTGATAATAATAAGAGTAATGAGTATAGTAATTGTAGTTCTATCGATCATTTAAGCATAATATGGCTAATAATATGAGTTAGATTGATGATAATAAGAGTAATGAGTATAGTAATTGTAGTTCTATCGATCATATCTGCACAATATGGTTAATAATATGAGTTAGATTGATAATAATAAGAGTAGTAAGTATAGTATTTGTCGTTCTATCGATCATATCTGCACAATATGGTTAATAATATGAGTTAGATTGATAATAATAAGAGTAGTAAGTATAGTATTTGTCGTTCTATCGATTATATAAGCATAATATGGCTAATAATATGAGTTAGATTGATAATAATAAGAGTAATAAGTATAGTAATTGTCGTTCTATCGATCATTTAAGCATAATATGGGTAATAATATGAGTCAGATTGATAATAATAACAGTAATAAGTATAGTAATTGTCGTTCTATCGATAATATAAGCATAATATGGCTAGTAATATGAGTTAGATTGATAATACTAAGAGTAGTGAGTATAGTAATTCTCGTTCTATCGATCATATAAGCATAATATGGCTAATAATATGAGTTAGATTGATAATAATAAGAGTAATAACTACAGTAATTGTCGTTCTATCGATCATATAAGCATAATAAGGCTAATAATATGAGTTAGAGTGATAATACTGACAAGGGACATCACCAAGGTGTCACACGCGGATTTTAATGAAATTGATATATGTTGTAGCTTTTTAAAAATCATTTGACACATATTTTTTTATATCTGCGGACATCCATGTTGAGGGGGTGAAAATAGCCCTCAAAGTTGGGGGTTGAAAACACATTTTCTTCAATATCTCGGAAACTAGAGGGTGTAGGAAGGTGAATTTTTTTTTAAATTGTGTAGTTTTTAGTCAGCAATTTAGTTAGTGACAAAAATTTCGGGAGAAATTATTTATTTAAATAATATATTTAAAAAATGCACTTTTTTTTCAATTTTTCACCTTAAATGCAGTTCGATTTTTTTGCAGCTTTGTATACTAAACATATGGATCAAAATAGGGGATACGTGTTTTTGGAATTTTTTATTTATTGTAATTTAGCAATAATTATTACATATACAATTTTCTTCTACTTTTTACGGAGAAGTGAGTTGAGATCTGTTTTCGAAGAGGGTTAGCCCTTTTTATGCGATAATTTGTCACTTACTTAACAATTGGGAAATATCAGATGTTTATTGTTACATCGGTGGCCAGGGAAGGTCCAGCGAACAGGTATAAGTCCGTCGCGGTACCAGTCGTCGTAATACGGAACATAGATTTCTATGGTCAGTGAAACTATTAACCGAAGGTATAATGAATTCCTTCAATGAATTTCATTATTGTGCATACTATATAGTATAATCTTCAGAAGCAAGCATTCAACTCTAACTTTATCAATTTTTATTACATTGCCTTTTGCGAATAAATTTGTATTTAAATTCACTAATACTAAAGGATCAGAAATTTTCCGAACAAAATTTTTTCAACTTCGAAACCTATTGATGTCAAATGGTTGAACAAACGGTATGGTATTTTTTGGAATTTTTAATATTTTCTGTTTCTTACACTGTTTCCTACCTTGTGATTGATCGTCATAACTTCTTTTTGCTATATATATTCCATGAATCGAGAAGCAAATAGTATTTTCTGGTTCCCACGGAACAAAAAAATATTGGCAGATTTTTAAGTAGAAGCTTATTCCATTTCCTCTTAATTTACAAAAATAGGCAAGATTTGAACACGTGAAATCATCAAATATAAACTCTTGTTGCATTTCTATATCCGTATATGCGCATTCTTTATACATGTCGATTGCATCTGTTATGCTTTATGCCAGTTTAACTTTGTTTCGATTTATGTGTGCTTCCTGCTTATTAGAGTTAAATATTTTCATTAAAATGTTTATAACATTAATGGGATTAACATCCATACTTATAAAAAATAAATTTTACAAATGTTCAAAAAGGGAAACAATAAAACAATTACCATATACTTATTCATACCCACTTTCCTGCATCAGTATATTTTGGAATAATTTTCGTAAAGAGTTTCATTGGCCATAGAAACCTATGTTCCGTAAAGCGACGACTGATACCGCAGCGGATTTATACCTGCCCGTTAGACCTTCCCTGGCTACCGATGGCACAATAAACATCTGATATTGTCTAATTGTTAAAAACGTAACAGATTATCGCATAAAAAGGGCTGACCCTCTTCGAAAACAAATCTCAAATTATTTCTCCGTAAAAAGTAGAAGAAAATTGTATATGTAATAATTATTGCTAAATTGCAATAAACAAAAAATTCCAAAAACACGTATCCCCTATTTTGATCCATATGTTTAGTATACAAAGCTGCAAAAAAATCGAACTGCATTTAGGGTGAAAAATTGAAAAAAAAGTGCATTTTTTAAATATATTATTTAAATAAATAATTTCTCCCGAAATTTTTGTCACTAACTAAATTGCTGACTAAAAACTACACAATTTAAAAAAAAAATCACCTTCCTACACCCTTTAGTTTCCGAGATATTGAAGAAAATGTGTTTTCAACCCCCAACTTTGAGGGCTATTTTCACCCCCTCAACATGGATGTCCGCAGATATAAAAAAATACGTGTCAAATGATTTTTAAAAAGCTACAACATATATCAATTTCATTAAAATCCGCGTGTGACACCTTGGTGATGTCCCTTGTGAGAGTAGTGAGTATAGTAATTCTCATTCTATCGATCATATAAGCATAATATGGCTAATAATATGAGTTAGATTGATAATAATAACAGTAATAAGTATAGTAACTGTCGTTCTTCGATAATATAAGCATAATATGGCTAATAATATGAGTTAGATTGATAATACTAAGAGTAGTGAGTATAGTAATTGTCGTTCTATCGATCATATAAGCATAATATGGCTAATAATATGAGTTAGATTGATAATAATAAGAGTAATAAGTATAGTAATTGTCGTTCTATCGATCATTTAAGCATAATATGGGTAATAATATGAGTCAGATTGATAATAATAACAGTAATATGTATAGTAATTGTCGTTCTATCGATAATATAAGCATAATATGGCTAATAATATGAGTTAGATTGATAATACTAAGAGTAGTGAGTATAGTAGTTCTCGTTCTATCGATCATATAAGCATAATATGGCTAATAATATGAGTTAGATTGATAATAATAAGAGTAATAAGTATAGTAATTGTCGTTCTATCGATCATATAAGCATAATATGGCTAATAATATGGGTTAGATTGATAATACTAAGAGTAGTGAGTATAGTAATTCTCGTTCTATCGATCATATATGCATAATATGGCTAATAATATGAGTTAGATTGATAATAATAAGAGTAATAACTACAGTAATTGTCGTTCTATCGATCATATAAGCATAATAAGGCTAATAATATGAGTTAGATTGATAATAATAAGAGTAATGAGTATAGTAATTGTAGTTCTATCGATCATTTAAGCATAATATGGCTAATAATATGAGTTAGATTGATGATAATAAGAGTAATGAGTATAGTAATTGTAGTTCTATCGATCATATCTGCACAATATGGTTAATAATATGAGTTAGATTGATAATAATAAGAGTAGTAAGTATAGTATTTGTCGTTCTATCGATCATATCTGCACAATATGGTTAATAATATGAGTTAGATTGATAATAATAAGAGTAGTAAGTATAGTATTTGTCGTTCTATCGATTATATAAGCATAATATGGCTAATAATATGAGTTAGATTGATAATAATAAGAGTAATAAGTATAGTAATTGTCGTTCTATCGATCATTTAAGCATAATATGGGTAATAATATGAGTCAGATTGATAATAATAACAGTAATAAGTATAGTAATTGTCGTTCTATCGATAATATAAGCATAATATGGCTAATAATATGAGTTAGATTGATAATACTAAGAGTAGTGAGTATAGTAGTTCTCGTTCTATCGATCATATAAGCATAATATTGCTAATAATATGAGTTAGATTGATAATAATAAGAGTAATAAGTATAGTAATTGTCGTTCTATCGATCACATAAGCATAATATGGCTAATAATATGAGTTAGATTGATAATAATAACAGTAATAAGTATAGTAATTGTCGTTCTATCGATAATATAACCATAATATGGCTAGTAATATGAGTTAGATTGATAATACTAAGAGTAGTGAGTATAGTAATTCTCGTTCTATCGATCATATAAGCATAATATGGCTAATAATATGAGTTAGATTGATAATAATAAGAGTAATAACTACAGTAATTGTCGTTCTATCGATCATATAAGCATAATAAGGCTAATAATATGAGTTAGAGTGATAATACTAAGAGTAGTGAGTATAGTAATTCTCATTCTATCGATCATATAAGCATAATATGGCTAATAATATGAGTTAGATTGATAATAATAAGAGTAATGGGTATAGTAATTGTAGTTCTATCGATCATATAAGCAAAATATGGCTAATAATATGAGTTAGATTGATAATAATAAGAGTAATAACTACAGTAATTGTCGTTCTATCGATCATATAAGCATAATAAGGCTAATAATATGAGTTAGAGTGATAATACTAAGAGTAGTGAGTATTGTAATTCTCATTCTATCGATCATATAAGCATAATATGGCTAATAATATGAGTTAGATTGATAATAATAACAGTAATAAGTATAGTAACTGTCGTTCTATCGATAATATAAGCATAATATGGCTAATAATATGAGTTAGATTGATAATGCTAAGAGTAGTGAGTATAGTAATTGTCGTTCTATCGATCATATAAGCATAATATGGCTAATAATATGATATAGATTGATAATAATAAGAGTAATAAGTATAGTATTTGTCGTTCTATCGATCATGTAAGCATAATATGGCTAATAATACGAGTTAGATTGATAATAATAAGAGTAATAAGTATAGTAATTGTCGTTCTATCGATCATTTAAGCATAATATGGCTAATAATATGAGTTAGATTGATAATAATAACAGTAATAAGTATAGTAATTGTCGTTCTATCGATAATATAAGCATAATATGGCTAATAATATGAGTTAGATTGATAATACTATGAGTAGTGAATATAGTAATTCTCGTTCTATCGATCATATAAGCATAATATGGCTAATAATATGAGTTAGATTGATGATAATAAGAGTAATGAGTATAGTAAATGTAGTTCTATCGATCATATCGGCATAATATGGTTAATAATATGAGTTAGATTCATAATAATAAGAGTAATAAGTATAGTAATTGTCGTTCTATCGATCATATAAGCATAATATGGCTAATAATATGAGTTAGATTGATAATACTAAGAGTAGTGAGTATAGTAATTCTCGTTCTATCGATCATATAAGCATAATATGGCTAATAATATGAGTTAGATTGATAATAATAAGAGTAATGGGTATAGTAATTGTAGTTCTATCGATCATATAAGCAAAATATGGCTAATAATATGAGTTAGATTGATAATAATAAGAGAAATAACTACAGTAATTGTCGTTCTATCGATCATATAAGCATAATAAGGCTAATAATATGAGTTAGAGTGATAATACTAAGAGTAGTGAGTATTGTAATTCTCATTCTATCGATCATATAAGCATAATATGGCTAATAATATGAGTTAGATTGATAATAATAACAGTAATAAGTATAGTAACTGTCGTTCTATCGATAATATAAGCATAATATGGCTAATAATATGAGTTAGGTTGATAATACTAAGAGTAGTGAGTATAGTAATTGTCGTTCTATCGATCATATAAGCATAATATGGCTAATAATATGATATAGATTGATAATAATAAGAGTAATAAGTATGGTATTTGTCGTTCTATCGATCATGTAAGCATAATATGGCTAATAATACGAGTTAGATTGATAATAATAAGAGTAATAAGTATAGTAATTGTCGTTCTATCGATCATTTAAGCATAATATGGCTAATAATATGAGTTAGATTGATAATAATAACAGTAATAAGTATAGTAATTGTCGTTCTATCGATAATATAAGCATAATATGGCTAATAATATGAGTTAGATTGATAATACTAAGAGTAGTGAGTATAGTAATTCTCGTTCTATCCATCATATAAGCATAATATGGCTAATAATAAGAGTTAGTATGATAATAATAAGAGTAATGAGTATAGTAATTGTAGTTCTATCGATCATATCGGCATAATATGGTTAATAATATGAGTTAGATTCATAATAATAAGAGTAATAAGTATAGTAATTGTCGTTCTATCGATCATATAAGCATAATATGGCTAATAATATGAGTTAGATTGATAATACTAAGAGTAGTGAGTATAGTAATTCTCGTTCTATCGATCATATAAGCATAATATGGCTAATAATATGAGTTAGATTGATAATAATAACAGTAATAAGTATAGTAATTGTCGTTCTATCGATAATATAAGCATAATATGGCTAATAATATGAGTTAGATTGATAATACTAAGAGTAGTGAGTATCGTAATTCTCGTTCTATCGATCATATAAGCATAATATGGCTAATAATATGAGTTAGATTGATAATAATAAGAGTAATAACTACAGTAATTGTCGTTCTATCGATCATATAAGCATAATAAGGCTAATAATATGAGTTAGATTGATAATAATAAGAGTAATAAGTATAGTAATTGTCGTTCTCTCGATCATATGAGCATAATATGGCTAATAATATGAGTTAGAGTGATAATACTAAGAGTAGTGAGTATAGTAATTCTCATTCTATCGATCATTTAAGCATAATATGGCTAATAATATGAGTTAGATTGATAATAATAACAGTAATAAGTATAGTAATTGTCGTTCTATCGATAATATAACCATAATATGGCTAATAATATGAGTTAGATTGATAATACTAAGAGTAGTGAGTATAGTAATTCTCGTTCTATCGATCATATAAGCATAATATGGCTAATAACATGAGTTAGATTGATAGTAATAAGAGTAATAAGTATAGTAATTGTCGTTCTATCGATCATATCAGCATAATAAGGCTAATAATATGAGTTAGAGTGATAATACTAAGAGTAGTGAGTATAGTAATTCTCATTCTATCGATGATATAAGCATAATATGGCTAATAATATGAGTTAGATTGATAATAATAAGAGTAATGAGTATAGTAATTGTAGTTCTATCGATCATATCGGCATAATATGGTGAATAATATGAGTTAGATTCATAACAATAAGAGTAATAAGTATAGTAATTGTCGTTCTATCGATCATATAAGCATAGTATGGCTAATAATATGAGTTAGATTGATAATACTAAGAGTAGTGAGTATAGTAATTCTCGTTCTATCGATCATATAAGCATAATATGGCTAATAATATGAGTTAGATTGATAATAATAAGAGTAATAACTACAGTACTTGTCGTTCTATCGATCATATAAGCATAATAAGGCTAATAATATGAGTTAGATTGATAATAATAAGAGTAATAAGTATAGTAATTGTCGTTCTCTCGATCATATAAGCATAATAAGGCTAATAATATGAGTTAGAGTGATAATACTAAGAGTAGTGAGTATAGTAATTCTCATTCTATCGATCATATAAGCATAATATGGCTAATAATATGAGTTAGATTGATAATAATAAGAGTAATGAGTATAGTAATTGTAGTTCTATCGATCATATCGGCATAATATGGTGAATAATATGAGTTAGATTCATAATAATAAGAGTAATAAGTATAGTAATTGTCGTTCTATAGATCATATAAGCATAATATGGCTAATAATATGAGTTAGATTGATAATAATAAGAGTAGTAAGTATAGTATTTGTCGTTCTATCGATCATATAAGCATAATATGGCTAATAATATGAGTTAGATTGATAATAATAAGAGTAATAAGTATAGTAATTGTCGTTCTATCGATCATTTAAGCATAATATGGGTAATAATATGAGTCTGATTGATAATAATAACAGTAATAAGTATAGTAATTGTCGTTCTATCGATAATATAAGCATAATATGGCTAATAATATGAGTTAGATTGATAATACTAAGAGTAGTGAGTATAGTAGTTCTCGTTCTATCGATCATATAAGCATAATATGGCTAATAATATGAGTTAGATTGATAATAATAAGAGTAATAAGTATAGTAATTGTCGTTCTATCGATCATATAAGCATAATATGGCTAATAATATGAGTTAGATTGATAATACTAAGAGTAGTGAGTATAGTAATTCTCGTTCTATCGATCATATATGCATAATATGGCTAATAATATGAGTTAGATTGATAATAATAAGAGTAATAACTACAGTAATTGTCGTTCTATCGATCATATAAGCATAATAAGGCTAATAATATGAGTTAGAGTGATAATACTAAGAGTAGTGAGTATAGTAATTCTCATTCTATCGATCATATAAGCATAATATGGCTAATAATATGAGTTAGATTGATAATAATAAGAGTAATGAGTATAGTAATTGTAGATCTATCGATCATTTAAGCATAATATGGCTAATAATATGAGTTAGATTGATAATAATAAGAGTAATGAGTATAGTAATTGTAGTTCTATCGATCATATCTGCATAATATGGTTAATAATATGAGTTAGATTGATAATAATAAGAGTAGTAAGTATAGTATTTGTCGTTTTATCGATCATATAAGCATAATATGGCTAATAATATGAGTTAGATTGATAGTAATAAGAGTAATAAGTATAGTAATTGTCGTTCTATCGATCATATAAGCATAATAAGGCTAATAATATGAGTTAGAGTGATAATACTAAGAGTAGTGAGTATTGTAATTCTCATTCTATCGATCATATAAGCATAATATGGCTAATAATATGAGTTAGATTGATAATAATAAGAGTAATAAGTATAGTAATTGTCGTTCTATCGATCATATAAGCATAATATGGCTAATAATATGAGTTAGATTGATAATACTAAGAGTAGTGAGTATAGTAATTCTCGTTCTATCGATCATATAAGCATAATATGGCTAATAATATGAGTTAGATTGATAGTAATAAGAGTAATGAGTGTAGTAATTGTAGATCTATCGATCATTTAAGCATAATAAGGCTAATAATATGAGTTAGAGTGATAATACTAAGAGTAGTGAGTATTGTAATTCTCATTCTATCGATCATATAAGCATAATATGGCTAATAATATGAGTTAGATTGATAATAATAAGAGTAATGAGTATAGTAATTGTAGTTCTATCGATCATTTAAGCATAATATGGCTAATAATATGAGTTAGATTGATAATATTAACAGTAATAAGTATAGTAATTGTCGTTCTATCGATAATATAACCATAATATGGCTAGTAATATGAGTTAGATTGATAATACTAAGAGTAGTGAGTATAGTAATTCTCGTTCTATCGATCATATAAGCATAATATGGCTAATAATATGAGTTAGATTGATAATAATAAGAGTAATAACTACAGTAATTGTCGTTCTATCGATCATATAAGCATAATAAGGCTAATAATATGAGTTAGAGTGATAATACTAAGAGTAGTGAGTATAGTAATTCTCATTCTATCGATCATATAAGCATAATATGGCTAATAATATGAGTTAGATTGATAATAATAAGAGTAATGGGTATAGTAATTGTAGTTCTATCGATCATATAAGCAAAATATGGCTAATAATATGAGTTAGATTGATAATAATAAGAGTAATAACTACAGTAATTGTCGTTCTATCGATCATATAAGCATAATAAGGCTAATAATATGAGTTAGAGTGATAATACTAAGAGTAGTGAGTATTGTAATTCTCATTCTATCGATCATATAAGCATAATATGGCTAATAATATGAGTTAGATTGATAATAATAAGAGTAATAAGTATAGTAATTGTCGTTCTATCGATCATATAAGCATAATATGGCTAATAATATGAGTTAGATTGATAATACTAAGAGTAGTGAGTATAGTAATTCTCGTTCTATCGATCATATAAGCATAATATGGCTAATAATATGAGTTAGATTGATACTAATAAGAGTAATGAGTATAGTAATTGTAGATCTATCGATCATTTAAACATAATATGGCTAATAATATGAGTTAGATTGATAATTATAACAGTAATAAGTATAGTAATTGTCGTTCTATCGATCATTTAAGCATAATATGGGTAATAATATGAGTCAGATTGATAATAATAACAGTAATAAGTATAGTAATTGTCGTTCTATCGATAATATAAGCATAATATGGCTAATAATATGAGTTAGATTGATAATACTAAGAGTAGTGAGTATAGTAATTCTCGTTCTATCGATCATATAAGCATAATGTGGCTAATAATATGAGTTAGATTGATAATAATAAGTGTAATGAGTATAGTAATTGTAGATCTATCGATCATTTAACCATAATATGGCTAATAATATGAGTTAGATTGATAATAATATCAGTAATAAGTATAGTAATTGTCGTTCTATCGATCATTTAAGCATAATATGGGTAATAATATGAGTCAGATTGATAATAATAACAGTAATAAGTATAGTAATTGTCGTTCTATCGATAATATAAGCATAATATGGCTAATAATATGAGTTAGATTGATAATACTAAGAGTAGTGAGTATAGTAGTTCTCGTTCTATCGATCATATAAGCATAATATGGCTAATAATATGAGTTAGATTGATAATAATAAGAGTAATGGGTATAGTAATTGTAGATCTATCGATCATTTAAGCATAATATGGCTAATAATATGAGTTAGATTGATAATAATAACAGTAATAAGTATAGTAATTGTCGTTCTATCGATAATATAACCATAATATGGCTAATAATATGAGTTAGATTGATAATACTAAGAGTAGTGAGTATAGTAATTCTCGTTCTATCGATCATATAAGCATAATATGGCTAATAATATGAGTTAGATTGATAGTAATAAGAGTAATAAGTATAGTAATTTTCGTTCTATCGATCATATAAGCATAATAAGGCTAATAATATGAGTTAGAGTGATAATACTAAGAGTAGTGAGTATAGTAATTCTCATTCTATCGATCATTTAAGCATAATATGGCTAATAATATGAGTTAGATTGATAATAATAACAGTAATAAGTATAGTAATTGTCGTTCTATCGATCATTTAAGCATAATATGGGTAATAATATGAGTCAGATTAATAATAATAACAGTAATAAGTATAGTAATTGTCGTTCTATCGATAATATAAGCATAATATAGCTAATAATATGAGTTAGATTGATAATACTAAGAGTAGTGAGTATAGTAGTTCTCGTTCTATCGATCATATAAGCATAATATGGCTAATAATATGAGTTAGATTGATAATACTAAGAGTAGTGAGTATAGTAATTCTCGTTCTATCGATCATATAAGCATAATATGGCTAATAATATGAGTTAGAGTGATAATACTAAGAGTAGTGAGTATAGTAATTCTCATTCTATCGATCATTTAAGCATAATATGGCTAATAATATGAGTTAGATTGATACTAATAAGAGTAATGAGTGTAGTAATTGTAGATCTATCGATCATTTAAGCATAATAAGGCTAATAATATGAGTTAGAGTGATAATACTAAGAGTAGTGAGTATTGTAATTCTCATTCTATCGATCATATAAGCATAATATGGCTAATAATATGAGTTAGATTGATAATGATAAGAGTAATGAGTATAGTAATTGTAGTTCTATCGATCATTTAAGCATAATATGGCTAATAATATGAGTTAGATTGATAATATTAACAGTAATAAGTATAGTAATTGTCGTTCTATCGATAATATAACCATAATATGGCTAGTAATATGAGTTAGATTGATAATACTAAGAGTAGTGAGTATAGTAATTCTCGTTCTATCGATCATATAAGCATAATATGGCTAATAATATGAGTTAGATTGATAATAATAAGAGTAATAACTACAGTAATTGTCGTTCTATCGATCATATAAGCATAATAAGGCTAATAATATGAGTTAGAGTGATAATACTAAGAGTAGTGAGTATAGTAATTCTCATTCTATCGATCATATAAGCATAATATGGCTAATAATATGAGTTAGATTGATAATAATAAGAGTAATGGGTATAGTAATTGTAGTTCTATCGATCATATAAGCAAAATATGGCTAATAATATGAGTTAGATTGATAATAATAAGAGTAATAACTACAGTAATTGTCGTTCTATCGATCATATAAGCATAATAAGGCTAATAATATGAGTTAGAGTGATAATACTAAGAGTAGTGAGTATTGTAATTCTCATTCTATCGATCATATAAGCATAATATGGCTAATAATATGAGTTAGATTGATAATAATAAGAGTAATAAGTATAGTAATTGTCGTTCTATCGATCATATAAGCATAATATGGCTAATAATATGAGTTAGATTGATAATACTAAGAGTAGTGAGTATAGTAATTCTCGTTCTATCGATCATATAAGCATAATATGGCTAATAATATGAGTTAGATTGATACTAATAAGAGTAATGAGTATAGTAATTGTAGATCTATCGATCATTTAAACATAATATGGCTAATAATATGAGTTAGATTGATAATTATAACAGTAATAAGTATAGTAATTGTCGTTCTATCGATCATTTAAGCATAATATGGGTAATAATATGAGTCAGATTGATAATAATAACAGTAATAAGTATAGTAATTGTCGTTCTATCGATAATATAAGCATAATATGGCTAATAATATGAGTTAGATTGATAATACTAAGAGTAGTGAGTATAGTAATTCTCGTTCTATCGATCATATAAGCATAATGTGGCTAATAATATGAGTTAGATTGATAATAATAAGAGTAATGAGTATAGTAATTGTAGATCTATCGATCATTTAAGCATAATATGGCTAATAATATGAGTTAGATTGATAATAATATCAGTAATAAGTATAGTAATTGTCGTTCTATCGATCATTTAAGCATAATATGGGTAATAATATGAGTCAGATTGATAATAATAACAGTAATAAGTATAGTAATTGTCGTTCTATCGATAATATAAGCATAATATGGCTAATAATATGAGTTAGATTGATAATACTAAGAGTAGTGAGTATAGTAGTTCTCGTTCTATCGATCATATAAGCATAATATGGCTAATAATATGAGTTAGATTGATAATAATAAGAGTAATGGGTATAGTAATTGTAGATCTATCGATCATTTAAGCATAATATGGCTAATAATATGAGTTAGATTGATAATAATAACAGTAATAAGTATAGTAATTGTCGTTCTATCGATAATATAACCATAATATGGCTAGTAATATGAGTTAGATTGATACTACTAAGAGTAGTGAGTATAGTAATTCTCGTTC
The DNA here is from genome assembly GCF_050947335.1 of Megachile rotundata. NCBI lineage: Eukaryota > Metazoa > Arthropoda > Insecta > Hymenoptera > Megachilidae > Megachile > Megachile rotundata. The sequence continues at coordinate 111,961 of NW_027473633.1, forward strand.
TATCGATCATATAAGCATAATATGGCTAATAATATGAGTTAGATTGATAATAATAAGAGTAATAACTACAGTAATTGTCGTTCTATCGATCATATAAGCATAATAAGGCTAATAATATGAGTTAGATTGATAATAATAAGAGTAATAAGTATAGTAATTGTCGTTCTCTCGATCATATAAGCATAATATGGCTAATAATATGAGTTAGAGTGATAATACTAAGAGTAGTGAGTATAGTAATTCTCATTCTATCGATCATTTAAGCATAATATGGCTATTAATATGAGTTAGATTGATAATAATAACAGTAATAAGTATAGTAATTGTCGTTCTATCGATAATATAACCATAATAAGGCTAATAATATGAGTTAGATTGATAATACTAAGAGTAGTGAGTATAGTAATTCTCGTTCTATCGATCATATAAGCATAATATGGCTAATAATATGAGTTAGATTGATAGTAATAAGAGTAATAAGTATAGTAATTGTCGTTCTATCGATCATATAAGCATAATAAGGCTAATAATATGAGTTAGATTGATAATAATAAGAGTAATAAGTATAGTAATTGTCGTTCTATCGATAATATAAGCATAATATAGCTAATAATATGAGTTAGATTGATAATACTAAGAGTAGTGAGTATAGTAGTTCTCGTTCTATCGATCATATAAGCATAATATGGCTAATAATATGAGTTAGATTGATAATAATAAGAGTAATAAGTATAGTAATTGTCGTTCTATCGATCATATAAGCATAATATGGCTAATAATATGAGTTAGATTGATAATACTAAGAGTAGTGAGTATAGTAATTCTCGTTCTATCGATCATATAAGCATAATATGGCTAATAATATGAGTTAGAGTGATAATACTAAGAGTAGTGAGTATAGTAATTCTCATTCTATCGATCATTTAAGCATAATATGGCTAATAATATGAGTTAGATTGATAATAATAACAGTAATAAGTATAGTAATTGTCGTTCTATCGATAATATAACCATAATATGGCTAATAATATGAGTTAGATTGATAATACTAAGAGTAGTGAGTATAGTAATTCCCGTTCTATCGATCATATAAGCATAATATGGCTAATAATATGAGTTAGATTGATAGTAATAAGAGTAATAAGTATAGTAATTGTCGTTCTATCGATCATATAAGCATAATAAGGCTAATAATATGAGTTAGAGTGATAATACTAAGAGTAGTGAGTATAGTAATTCTCATTCTATCGATCATTTAAGCATAATATGGCTAATAATATGAGTTAGATTGATAATAATAACAGCAATAAGTATAGTAATTGTCGTTCTATCGATCATTTAAGCATAATATGGGTAATAATATGAGTCAGATTGATAATAATAACAGTAATAAGTATAGTAATTGTCGTTCTATCGATAATATAAGCATAATATAGCTAATAATATGAGTTAGATTGATAATACTAAGAGTAGTGAGTATAGTAGTTCTCGTTCTATCGATCATATAAGCATAATATGGCTAATAATATGAGTTAGATTGATAATAATAAGAGTAATAAGTATAGTAATTGTCGTTCTATCGATAATATAAGCATAATATAGCTAATAATATGAGTTAGATTGATAATACTAAGAGTAGTGAGTATAGTAGTTCTCGTTCTATCGATCATATAAGCATAATATGGCTAATAATATGAGTTAGATTGATAATACTAAGAGTAGTGAGTATAGTAATTCTCGTTCTATCGATCATATAAGCATAATATGGCTAATAATATGAGTTAGATTGATAATAATAAGAGTAATGAGTATAGTAATTGTAGATCTATCGATCATATAAGCATAATATGGCTAATAATATGAGTTAGATTGATAATAATAAGAGTAATAAGTATAGTAATTGTCGTTCTATCGATCATTTAAGCATAATATGGGTAATAATATGAGTCAGATTGATAATAATAACAGTAATATGTATAGTAATTGTCGTTCTATCGATAATATAAGCATAATATGGCTAATAATATGAGTTAGATTGATAATACTAAGAGTAGTGAGTATAGTAGTTCTCGTTCTATCGATCATATAAGCATAATATGGCTAATAATATGAGTTAGATTGATAATAATAAGAGTAATGGGTATAGTAATTGTAGATCTATCGATCATTTAAGCATAATATGGCTAATAATATGAGTTAGATTGATAATAATAACAGTAATAAGTATAGTAATTGTCGTTCTATCGATAATATAACCATAATATGGCTAGTAATATGAGTTAGATTGATAATACTAAGAGTAGTGGGTATAGTAATTCTCGTTCTATCGATCATATAAGCATAATATGGCTAATAATATGAGTTAGATTGATAATAATAAGAGTAATAACTACAGTAATTGTCGTTCTATCGATCATATAAGCATAATAAGGCTAATAATATGAGTTAGAGTGATAATACTGAGAGTAGTGAGTATAGTAATTCTCATTCTATCGATCATATAAGCATAATATGGCTAATAATATGAGTTAGATTGATAATAATAACAGTAATAAGTATAGTAACTGTCGTTCTTCGATAATATAAGCATAATATGGCTAATAATATGAGTTAGATTGATAATACTAAGAGTAGTGAGTATAGTAATTGTCGTTCTATCGATCATATAAGCATAATATGGCTAATAATATGAGTTAGATTGATAATAATAAGAGTAATAAGTATAGTAATTGTCGTTCTATCGATCATTTAAGCATAGTATGGGTAATAATATGAGTCAGATTGATAATAATAACAGTAATATGTATAGTAATTGTCGTTCTATCGATAATATAAGCATAATATGGCTAATAATATGAGTTAGATTGATAATACTAAGAGTAGTGAGTATAGTAGTTCTCGTTCTATCGATCATATAAGCATAATATGGCTAATAATATGAGTTAGATTGATAATAATAAGAGTAATGGGTATAGTAATTGTAGATCTATCGATCATTTAAGCATAATATGGCTAATAATATGAGTTAGATTGATAATAATAACAGTAATAAGTATAGTAATTGTCGTTCTATCGATAATATAACCATAATATGGCTAGTAATATGAGTTAGATTGATAATACTAAGAGTAGTGAGTATAGTAATTCTCGTTCTATCGATCATATAAGCATAATATGGCTAATAATATGAGTTAGATTGATAATAATAAGAGTAATAACTACAGTAATTGTCGTTCTATCGATCATATAAGCATAATAAGGCTAATAATATGAGTTAGAGTGATAATACTGAGAGTAGTGAGTATAGTAATTCTCATTCTATCGATCATATAAGCATAATATGGCTAATAATATGAGTTAGATTGATAATAATAACAGTAATAAGTATAGTAACTGTCGTTCTTCGATAATATAAGCATAATATGGCTAATAATATGAGTTAGATTGATAATACTAAGAGTAGTGAGTATAGTAATTGTCGTTCTATCGATCATATAAGCATAATATGGCTAATAATATGAGTTAGATTGATAATAATAAGAGTAATGGGTATAGTAATTGTAGATCTATCGATCATTTAAGCATAATATGGCTAATAATATGAGTTAGATTGATAATAATAACAGTAATAAGTATAGTAATTGTCGTTCTATCGATAATATAACCATAATATGGCTAGTAATATGAGTTAGATTGATAATACTAAGAGTAGTGAGTATAGTAATTCTCGTTCTATCGATCATATAAGCATAATATGGCTAATAATATGAGTTAGATTGATAATAATAAGAGTAATAACTACAGTAATTGTCGTTCTATCGATCATATAAGCATAATAAGGCTAATAATATGATATAGATTGATAATAATAAGAGTAATAAGTATAGTATTTGTCGTTCTATCGATCATGTAAGCATAATATGGCTAATAATACGAGTTAGATTGATAATAATAAGAGTAATAAGTATAGTAATTGTCGTTCTATCGATCATTTAAGCATAATATGGCTAGTAATATGAGTTAGATTGATAATAATAACAGTAATAAGTATAGTAATTGTCGTTCTATCGATAATATAAGCATAATATGACTAATAATATGAGTTAGATTGATAATACTAAGAGTAGTGAGTATAGTAATTCTCGTTCTATCCATCATATAAGCATAATATGGCTAATAATATGAGTTAGATTGATAATAATAAGAGTAATGAGTATAGTAATTGTAGTTCTATCGATCATATCGGCATAATATGGTTAATAATATGAGTTAGATTCATAATAATAAGAGTAATAAGTATAGTAATTGTCGTTCTATCGATCATTTAAGCATAATATGGGTAATAATATGAGTTAGATTGATAATACTAAGAGTAGTGAGTATAGTAATTCTCGTTCTATCGATCATATAAGCATAATATGGCTAATAATATGAGTTAGATTGATAATAATAACAGTAATAAGTATAGTAATTGTCGTTCTATCGATAATATAAGTATAATATGGCTAATAATATGAGTTAGATTGATAATACTAAGAGTAGTGAGTATAGTAATTCTCGTTCTATCGATCATATAAGCATAATATGGCTAATAATATGAGTTAGATTGATAATACTAAGAGTAGTGAGTATAGTAATTCTCGTTCTATCGATCATATAAGCATAATATGGCTAATAATATGAGTTAGATTGATAATAATAACAGTAATAAGTATAGTAATTGTCGTTCTATCGATAATATAACCATAATATGGCTAATAATATGAGTTAGATTGATAATACTAAGAGTAGTGAGTATAGTAATTCTCGTTCTATCGATCATATAAGCATAATATGGCTAATAATATGAGTTAGATTGATAGTAATAAGAGTAATAACTACAGTAATTGTCGTTCTATCGATCATATAAGCATAATAAGGCTAATAATATGAGTTAGATTGATAATAATAAGAGTAATAAGTATAGTAATTGTCGTTCTCTCGATCATATAAGCATAATATGGCTAATAATATGAGTTAGAGTGATAATACTAAGAGTAGTGAGTATTGTAATTCTCATTCTATCGATCATTTAAGCATAATATGGCTATTAATATGAGTTAGATTGATAATAATAACAGTAATAAGTATAGTAATTGTCGTTCTATCGATAATATAACCATAATATGGCTAATAATATGAGTTGGATTGATAATACTAAGAGTAGTGAGTATAGTAATTCTCGTTCTATCGATCATATAAGCATAATATGGCTAATAATATGAGTTAGATTGATAGTAATAAGAGTAATAAGTATAGTAATTGTCGTTCTATCGATCATATAAGCATAATAAGGCTAATAATATGAGTTAGAGTGATAATACTAAGAGTAGTGAGTATAGTAATTCTCATTCTATCGATCATTTAAGCATAATATGGCTAATAATATGAGTTAGATTGATAATAATAACAGTAATAAGTATAGTAATTGTCGTTCTATCGATCATTTAAGCATAATATGGGTAATAATATGAGTCAGATTGATAATAATAACAGTAATAAGTATAGTAATTGTCGTTCTATCGATAATATAAGCATAATATAGCTAATAATATGAGTTAGATTGATAATACTAAGAGTAGTGAGTATAGTAGTTCTCGTTCTATCGATCATATAAGCATAATATGGCTAATAATATGAGTTAGATTGATAATAATAAGAGTAATAAGTATAGTAATTGTCGTTCTATCGATCATATAAGCATAATATGGCTAATAATATGAGTTAGATTGATAATAATAAGAGTAATAAGTATAGTAATTGTCGTTCTATCGATCATATAAGCATAATATGGCTAATAATATGAGTTAGATTGATAATACTAAGAGTAGTGAGTATAGTAATTCTCGTTCTATCGATCATATAAGCATAATATGGCTAATAATATGAGTTAGATTGATAATACTAAGAGTAGTGAGTATAGTAATTCTCGTTCTATCGATCATATAAGCATAATATGGCTAATAATATGAGTTAGATTGATAGTAATAAGAGTAATAAGTATAGTAATTGTCGTTCTATCGATCATATAAGCATAATAAGGCTAATAATATGAGTTAGAGTGATAATACTAAGAGTAGTGAGTATAGTAATTCTCATTCTATCGATCATTTAAGCATAATATGGCTAATAATATGAGTTAGATTGATAATAATAACAGTAATAAGTATAGTAATTGTCGTTCTATCGATCATTTAAGCATAATATGGGTAATAATATGAGTCAGATTGATAATAATAACAGTAATAAGTATAGTAATTGTCGTTCTATCGATAATATAAGCATAATATAGCTAATAATATGAGTTAGATTGATAATACTAAGAGTAGTGAGTATAGTAGTTCTCGTTCTATCGATCATATAAGCATAATATGGCTAATAATATGAGTTAGATTGATAATAATAAGAGTAATAAGTATAGTAATTGTCGTTCTATCGATAAGATAAGCATAATATAGCTAATAATATGAGTTAGATTGATAATAATAAGAGTAATGGGTATAGTAATTGTAGATCTATCGATCATTTAAGCATAATATGGCTAATAATATGAGTTAGATTGATAATAATAACAGTAATAAGTATAGTAATTGTCGTTCTATCGATAATATAACCATAATATGGCTAGTAATATGAGTTAGATTGATAATACTAAGAGTAGTGGGTATAGTAATTCTCGTTCTATCGATCATATAAGCATAATATGGCTAATAATATGAGTTAGATTGATAATAATAAGAGTAATAACTACAGTAATTGTCGTTCTATCGATCATATAAGCATAATAAGGCTAATAATATGAGTTAGAGTGATAATACTGAGAGTAGTGAGTATAGTAATTCTCATTCTATCGATCATATAAGCATAATATGGCTAATAATATGAGTTAGATTGATAATAATAACAGTAATAAGTATAGTAACTGTCGTTCTTCGATAATATAAGCATAATATGGCTAATAATATGAGTTAGATTGATAATACTAAGAGTAGTGAGTATAGTAATTGTCGTTCTATCGATCATATAAGCATAATATGGCTAATAATATGAGTTAGATTGATAATAATAAGAGTAATAAGTATAGTAATTGTCGTTCTATCGATCATTTAAGCATAATATGGGTAATAATATGAGTCAGATTGATAATAATAACAGTAATATGTATAGTAATTGTCGTTCTATCGATAATATAAGCATAATATGGCTAATAATATGAGTTAGATTGATAATACTAAGAGTAGTGAGTATAGTAGTTCTCGTTCTATCGATCATATAAGCATAATATGGCTAATAATATGAGTTAGATTGATAATAATAAGAGTAATGGGTATAGTAATTGTAGATCTATCGATCATTTAAGCATAATATGGCTAATAATATGAGTTAGATTGATAATAATAACAGTAATAAGTATAGTAATTGTCGTTCTATCGATAATACAACCATAATATGGCTAGTAATATGAGTTAGATTGATAATACTAAGAGTAGTGAGTATAGTAATTCTCGTTCTATCGATCATATAAGCATAATATGGCTAATAATATGAGTTAGATTGATAATAATAAGAGTAATAACTACAGTAATTGTCGTTCTATCGATCATATAAGCATAATAAGGCTAATAATATGAGTTAGAGTGATAATACTGAGAGTAGTGAGTATAGTAATTCTCATTCTATCGATCATATAAGCATAATATGGCTAATAATATGAGTTAGATTGATAATAATAACAGTAATAAGTATAGTAACTGTCGTTCTTCGATAATATAAGCATAATATGGCTAATAATATGAGTTAGATTGATAATACTAAGAGTAGTGAGTATAGTAATTGTCGTTCTATCGATCATATAAGCATAATATGGCTAATAATATGAGTTAGATTGATAATACTAAGAGTAGTGAGTATAGTAGTTCTCGTTCTATCGATCATATAAGCGTAATATGGCTAATAATATGAGTTAGATTCATAATAATAAGAGTAATAAGTATAGTAATTGTCGTTCTATCGATCATATAAGCATAATATGGCTAATAATATGAGTTAGATTGATAATACTAAGAGTAGTGAGTATAGTAATTCTCGTTCTATCGATCATATAAGCATAATATGGCTAATAATATGAGTTAGATTGATAATAATAACAGTAATAAGTATAGTAATTGTCGTGCTATCGATAATATAAGCATAATATGGCTAATAATATGAGTTAGATTGATAATACTAAGAGTAGTGAGTATAGTAATTCTCGTTCTATCGATCATATAAGCATAATATGGCTAATAATATGAGTTAGATTGATAATAATAAGAGTAATAAGTATAGTAATTGTCGTTCTATCCATCATATAAGCATAATAAGGCTAATAATATGAGTTAGAGTGATAATACTAAGAGTAGTGAGTATAGTAATTCTCATTCTATCGATCATTTAAGCATAATATGGCTAATAATATGAGTTAGATTGATAATAATAACAGTAATAAGTATAGTAATTGTCGTTCTATCGATCATTTAAGCATAATATGGGTAATAATATGAGTCAGATTGATAATAATAACAGTAATAAGTACAGTAATTGTCGTTCTATCGATCATTTAAGCATAATATGGGTAATAATATGAGTCAGATTGATAATAGTAACAGTAATAAGTATAGTAATTGTCGTTCTATCGATAATATAAGCATAATATAGCTAATAATATGAGTTAGATTGATAATACTAAGAGTAGTGAGTATAGTAGTTCTCGTTCTATCGATCATATAAGCATAATATGGCTAATAATATGAGTTAGATTGATAATAATAAGAGTAATAACTACAGTAATTGTCGTTCTATCGATCATATAAGCATAATAAGGCTAATAATATGAGTTAGAGTGATAATACTGAGAGTAGTGAGTATAGTAATTCTCATTCTATCGATCATATAAGCATAATATGTCTAATAATATGAGTTAGATTGATAATAATAACAGCAATAAGTATAGTAACTGTCGTTCTTCGATAATATAAGCATAATATGGCTAATAATATGAGTTAGATTGATAATACTAAGAGTAGTGAGTATAGTAATTGTCGTTCTATCGATCATATAAGCATAATATGGCTAATAATATGATATAGATTGATAATAATAAGAGTAATAAGTATAGTATTTGTCGTTCTATCGATCATGTAAGCATAATATGGCTAATAATACGAGTTAGATTGATAATAATAAGAGTAATAAGTATAGTAATTGTCGTTCTATCGATCATTTAAGCATAATATGGCTAATAATATGAGTTAGATTGATAATAATAACAGTAATAAGTATACTAATTGTCGTTCTATCGATAATATAAGCATAATATGGCCAATAATATGAGTTAGATTGATAATACTAAGAGTAGTGAGTATAGTAGTTCTCGTTCCATCGATCATATAAGCATAATATGGCTAATAATATGAGTTAGATTGATAATAATAAGAGTAATAAGTATAGTAATTGTCGTTCTATCGATCATTTAAGCATAATATGGCTAATAATATGAGTTAGATTGATAATAATAAGAGTAATGAGTATAGTAATTGTAGTTCTATCGATCATATCTGCATAATATGGTTAATAATATGAGTTAGATTGATAATAATACGAGTAGTAAGTATAGTATTTGTCGTTCTATCGATCATGTAAGCATAATATGGCTAATAATATGAGTTAGATTGATAATAATAACAGTAATAAGTATAGTAACTGTCGTTCTATCGATAATATAAGCATAATATGGCTAATAATATGAGTTAGATTGATAATACTAAGAGTAGTGAGTATAGTAATTGTCGTTCTATCGATCATATAAGCACAATATGGCTAATAATATGATATAGATTGATAATAATAAGAGTAATAAGTATAGTATTTGTCGTTCTATCGATCATGTAAGCATAATATGGCTAATAATACGAGTTAGATTGATAATAATAAGAGTAATAAGTATAGTAATTGTCGTTCTATCGATCATTTAAGCATAATATGGCTAATAATATGAGTTAGATTGATAATAATAACAGTAATAAGTATAGTAATTGTCGTTCTATCGATAATATAAGCATAATATGGCTAATAATATGAGTTAGATTGATAATACTAAGAGTAGTGAGTATAGTAATTCTCGTTCTATCGATCATATAAGCATAATATGGCTAATAATATGAGTTAGATTGATAGTAATAAGAGTAATAAGTATAGTAATTGTCGTTCTATCGATCATATAAGCATAATAAGGCTAATAATATGAGTTAGAGTGATAATACTAAGAGTAGTGAGTATAGTAATTCTCATTCTATCGATCATATAAGCATAATATGGCTAATAATATGAGTTAGATTGATAATAATAAGAGTAATGAGTATAGTAATTGTAGTTCTATCGATCATATCGGCATAATATGGTGAATAATATGAGTTAGATTCATAATAATAAGAGTAATAAGTATAGTAATTGTCGTTCTATCGATCATATAAGCATAATAAGGCTAATAATATGAGTTAGAGTGATAATACTAAGAGTAGTGAGTATAGTAATTCTCATTCTATCGATCATATAAGCATAATATGGCTAATAATATGAGTTAGATTGATAATAATAAGAGTAATAAGTATAGTAATTGTCGTTCTATCGATAATATAAGCATAATATGGCTAATAATATGAGTTAGATTGATAATACTAAGAGTAGTGAGTATAGTAGTTCTCGTTCCATCGATCATATAAGCATGATATGGCTAATAATATGAGTTAGATTGATAATAATAAGAGTAATAAGTATAGTAATTGTCGTTCTATCGATCATATAAGCATAATATGGCTAATAATATGAGTTAGATTGATAATACTAAGAGTAGTGAGTATAGTAATTCTCGTTCTATCGATCATATAAGCATAATATGGCTAATAATATGAGTTAGATTGATAATAATAAGAGTAATGAGTATAGTAATTGTAGTTCTATCGATCATATCGGCATAATATGGTTAATAATATGAGTTAGATTCATAATAATAAGAGTAATAAGTATAGTAATTGTCGTTCTATCGATCATATAAGCATAATATGGCTAATAATATGAGTTAGATTGATAATAATAACAGTAATAAGTATAGTAATTGTCGTTCTATCGATAATATAAGCATAATATGGCTAAAAATATGAGTTAGATTGATAATACTAAGAGTAGTGAGTATAGTAATTCTCGTTCTATCGATCATATAAGCATAATATGGCTAATAATATGAGTTAGATTGATAATAATAAGAGTAATAAGTATAGTAATTGTCGTTCTATCGATCATATAAGCATAATAAGGCTAATAATATGAGTTAGAGTGATAATACTAAGAGTAGTGAGTATAGTAATTCTCATTCTATCGATCATATAAGCATAATATGGCTAATAATATGAGTTAGATTGATAATAATAAGAGTAATGAGTATAGTAATTGTAGTTCTATCGATCATATCGGCATAATATGGTGAATAATATGAGTTAGATTCATAATAATAAGAGTAATAAGTATAGTAATTGTCGTTCTATCGATCATATAAGCATAATAAGGCTAATAATATGAGTTAGAGTGATAATACTAAGAGTAGTGAGTATAGTAATTCTCATTCTATCGATCATATAAGCATAATATGGCTAATAATATGAGTTAGATTGATAATAATAAGAGTAATAAGTATAGTAATTGTCGTTCTATCGATAATATAAGCATAATATGGCTAATAATATGAGTTAGATTGATAATACTAAGAGTAGTGAGTATAGTAGTTCTCGTTCCATCGATCATATAAGCATGATATGGCTAATAATATGAGTTAGATTGATAATAATAAGAGTAATAAGTATAGTAATTGTCGTTCTATCGATCATATAAGCATAATATGGCTAATAATATGAGTTAGATTGATAATACTAAGAGTAGTGAGTATAGTAATTCTCGTTCTATCGATCATATAAGCATAATATGGCTAATAATATGAGTTAGATTGATAATAATAAGAGTAATGAGTATAGTAATTGTAGTTCTATCGATCATATCGGCATAATATGGTTAATAATATGAGTTAGATTCATAATAATAAGAGTAATAAGTATAGTAATTGTCGTTCTATCGATCATATAAGCATAATATGGCTAATAATATGAGTTAGATTGATAATAATAACAGTAATAAGTATAGTAATTGTCGTTCTATCGATAATATAAGCATAATATGGCTAAAAATATGAGTTAGATTGATAATACTAAGAGTAGTGAGTATAGTAATTCTCGTTCTATCGATCATATAAGCATAATATGGCTAATAATATGAGTTAGATTGATAATAATAAGAGTAATGAGTATAGTAATTGTAGTTCTATCGATCATATCGGCATAATATGGTGAATAATATGAGTTAGATTCATAATAATAAGAGTAATAAGTATAGTAATTGTCGTTCTATCGATCATATAAGCATAATATGGCTAATAATATGAGTTAGATTGATAATAATTAGAGTAGTGAGTATAGTAATTCTCGTTCTATCGATCATATAAGCATAATATGGCTAATAATATGGGTTAGATTGATAATAATAAGAGTAATAAGTATAGTATTTGTCGTTCTATCGATCATATAAGCATAATAAGGCTAATAATATGAGTTAGATTGATAATAATAAGAGTAATAAGTATAGTAATTGTCGTTCTCTCGATCATATAAGCATAATATGGCTAATAATATGAGTTAGATTGATAATAATAAGAGTAGTGAGTATAGTAATTCTCGTTCTATCGATCATATAAGCATAATATGGCTAATAATATGAGTTCGATTGATAATAATAAGAGTAATAACTACAGTAATTGTCGTTCTATCGATCATATAAGCATAATAAGGCTAATAATATGAGTTAGATTGATAATAATAAGAGTAATAAGTATAGTAATTGTCGTTCTCTCGATCATATAAGCATAATATGGCTAATAATATGAGTTAGAGTGATAATACTAAGAGTAGTGAGTATAGTAATTCTCATTCTATCGATCATTTAAGCATAATATGGCTAATAATATGAGTTAGATTGATAATAATAAGAGTAATGAGTGTAGTAATTGCAGTTCTATCGATCATATCGGCATAATATGGTTAATAGTATGAGTTAGATTCATAATAATAAGAGTAATAGGTATAGTAATTGTCGTTCTATCGATCATATAAGCATAATATGGCTAATAATATGAGTTAGATTGATAATACTAAGAGTAGTGAGTATAGTAATTCTCGTTCTATCGATCATATAAGCATAATATGGCTAATGATATGAGTTAGATTGATAATAATAACAGTAATAAGTATAGTAATTGTCGTTCTATCGATAATATAAGCATAATATGGCTAATAATATGAGTTAGATTGATAATACTAAGAGTAGTGAGTATAGTAATTCTCGTTCTATCGATCATATAAGCATAATATGGCTAATAATATGAGTTAGATTGATAATAATAAGAGTAATAACTACAGTAATTGTCGTTCTATCGATCATATAAGCATAATAAGGCTAATAATATGAGTTAGATTGATAATAATAAGAGTAATAAGTATAGTAATTGTCGTTCTCTCGATCATATAAGCATAATATGGCTAATAATATGAGTTAGAGTGATAATACTAAGAGTAGTGAGTATAGTAATTCTCATTCTATCGATCATTTAAGCATAATATGGCTAATAATATGAGTTAGATTGATAATAATAAGAGTAATGAGTATAGTAATTGCAGTTCTATCGATCATATCGGCATAATATGGTTAATAGTATGAGTTAGATTCATAATAATAAGAGTAATAGGTATAGTAATTGTCGTTCTATCGATCATATAAGCATAATATGGCTAATAATATGAGTTAGATTGATAATACTAAGAGTAGTGAGTATAGTAATTCTCGTTCTATCGATCATATAAGCATAATATGGCTAATGATATGAGTTAGATTGATAATAATAACAGTAATAAGTATAGTAATTGTCGTTCTATCGATAATATAAGCATAATATGGCTAATAATATGAGTTAGATTGATAATACTAAGAGTAGTGAGTATAGTAATTCTCGTTCTATCGATCATATAAGCATAATATGGCTAATAATATGAGTTAGATTGATAATAATAAGAGTAATAACTACAGTAATTGTCGTTCTATCGATCATATAAGCATAATAAGGCTAATAATATGAGTTAGATTGATAATAATAAGAGTAGTGAGTATAGTAATTCTCGTTCTATCGATCATATAAGCATAATATGGCTAATAATATGGGTTAGATTGATAATAATAAGAGTAATAAGTATAGTATTTGTCGTTCTATCGATCATATAAGCATAATAAGGCTAATAATATGAGTTAGATTGATAATAATAAGAGTAATAAGTATAGTAATTGTCGTTCTCTCGATCATATAAGCATAATATGGCTAATAATATGAGTTAGATTGATAATAATAAGAGTAGTGAGTATAGTAATTCTCGTTCTATCGATCATATAAGCATAATATGGCTAATAATATGAGTTCGATTGATAATAATAAGAGTAATAACTACAGTAATTGTCGTTCTATCGATCATATAAGCATAATAAGGCTAATAATATGAGTTAGATTGATAATAATAAGAGTAATAAGTATAGTAATTGTCGTTCTCTCGATCATATAAGCATAATATGGCTAATAATATGAGTTAGAGTGATAATACTAAGAGTAGTGAGTATAGTAATTCTCATTCTATCGATCATTTAAGCATAATATGGCTAATAATATGAGTTAGATTGATAATAATAAGAGTAATGAGTATAGTAATTGCAGTTCTATCGATCATATCGGCATAATATGGTTAATAGTATGAGTTAGATTCATAATAATAAGAGTAATAGGTATAGTAATTGTCGTTCTATCGATCATATAAGCATAATATGGCTAATAATATGAGTTAGATTGATAATACTAAGAGTAGTGAGTATAGTAATTCTCGTTCTATCGATCATATAAGCATAATATGGCTAATAATATGAGTTAGATTGATAATAATAAGAGTAATGAGTATAGTAATTGTCGTTCTATCGATCATTTAAGCATAATATGGCTAATAATATGAGTTAGATTGATAATAATAAGAGTAATGAGTATAGTAATTGTAGTTCTATCGATCATATCTGCATAATATGGTTAATAATATGAGTTAGATTGATAATAATACGAGTAGTAAGTATAGTATTTGTCGTTCTATCGATCATATAAGCATAATATGGCTAATAATATGAGTTAGATTGATAATAATAAGAGTAATAAGTATAGCAATTGTCGTTCTATCGATCATTTAAGCATAATATGGGTAATAATATGTGTCAGATTGATAATAATAACAGTAATAAGTATAGTAATTGTCGTTCTATCGATAATATAAGCATAATATGGCTAATAATATGAGGTAGATTGATAATACTAAGAGTAGTGAGTATAGTAGTTCTCGTTCTATCGATCATATAAGCATAATATGGCTAATAATATGAGTTAGATTGATAATAATAAGAGTAATAAGTATAGTAATTGTCGTTCTATCGATCATTTAAGCATAATATGGGTAATAATATGAGTCAGATTGATAATAATAACAGTAATAAGTATAGTAATTGTCGTTCTATCGATAATATAAGCATAATATGGCTAATAATATGAGGTAGATTGATAATACTAAGAGTAGTGAGTATAGTAGTTCTCGTTCTATCGATCATATAAGCATAATATGGCTAATAATATGAGTTAGATTGATAATAATAAGAGTAATAAGTATAGTAATTGTCGTTCTATCGATCATTTAAGCATAATATGGGTAATAATATGAGTCAGATTGATAATAATAACAGTAATAAGTATAGTAATTGTCGTTCTATCGATAATATAAGCATAATATGGCTAATAATATGAGTTAGATTGATAATACTAAGAGTAGTGAGTATAGTAATTCTCGTTCTATCGATCATATAAGCATAATATGGCTAATAATATGAGTTAGATTGATAATAATAAGAGTAATAACTACAGTAATTGTCGTTCTATCGATCATATAAGCATAATAAGGCTAATAATATGAGTTAGATTGATAATAATAAGAGTAATAAGTATAGTAATTGTCGTTCTCTCGATCATATAAGCATAATATGGCTAATAATATGAGTTAGAGTGATAATACTAAGAGTAGTGAGTATAGTAATTCTCGTTCTATAGATCATATAAGCATAATATGGCTAATAATATGAGTTAGATTGATAGTAATAAGAGTAATAAGTATAGTAATTGTCGTTCTATCGATCATATAAGCATAATAAGGCTAATAATATGAGTTAGAGTGATAATACTAAGAGTAGTGAGTATAGTAATTCTCATTCTATCGATCATATAAGCATAATATGGCTAATAATATGAGTTAGATTGATAATAATAAGAGTAATGAGTATAGTAATTGTAGTTCTATCGATCATATCGGCATAATATGGTGAATAATATGAGTTAGATTCATAATAATAAGAGTAATAAGTATAGTATTTGTCGTTCTATCGATCATATAAGCATAATAAGGCTAATAATATGAGTTAGATTGATAATAATAAGAGTAATAAGTATAGTAACTGTCGTTCTCTCGATCATATAAGCATAATATGGCTAATAATATGAGTTAGGTTGATAATAATAAGAGTAGTGAGTATAGTAATTCTCGTTCTATCGATCATATAAGCATAATATGGCTAATAATATGAGTTAGATTGATAATAATAAGAGTAATAACTACAGTAATTGTCGTTCTATCGATCATATAAGCATAATAAGGCTAATAATATGAGTTAGATTGATAATAATAAGAGTAATAAGTATAGTAATTGTCGTTCTCTCGATCATATAAGCATAATATGGCTAATAATATGAGTTAGAGTGATAATACTAAGAGTAGTGAGTATAGTAATTCTCATTCTATCGATCATTTAAGCATAATATGGCTAATAATATGAGTTAGATTGATAATAATAAGAGTAATGAGTATAGTAATTGCAGTTCTATCGATCATATCGGCATAATATGGTTAATAGTATGAGTTAGATTCATAATAATAAGAGTAATAGGTATAGTAATTGTCGTTTTATCGATCATATAAGCATAATATGGCTAATAATATGAGTTAGATTGATAATACTAAGAGTAGTGAGTATAGTAATTCTCGTTCTATCGATCATATAAGCATAATATGGCTAATAATATGAGTTAGATTGATAATACTAAGAGTAGTGAGTATAGTAATTCTCGTTCTATCGATCATATAAGCATAATATGGCTAATAATATGAGTTAGATTGATAATAATAAGAGTAATGAGTATAGTAATTCTCGTTCTATCGATCATATAAGCATAATATGGCTAATAACATGAGTTAGATTGATAATAATAAGAGTAATGAGTATAGTAATTGTAGATCTATCGATCATTTGAGCATAATATGGCTAATAATATGAGTTAGAGTGATAATACTGAGAGTAGTGAGTATAGTAATTCTCATTCTGTCGATCATATAAGCATAATATGGCTAATAATATGAGTTAGATTGATAATAATAAGAGTAATGGGTATAGTAATTGTAGTTCTATCGATCATATAAGCAAAATATGGCTAATAATATGAGTTAGATTGATAATAATAAGAGTAATAACTACAGTAAGTGTCGTTCTATCGATCATATAAGCATAATAAGGCTAATAATATGAGTTAGATTGATAATAATAACAGTAATAAGTATAGTAATTGTCGTTCTATCGATCATTTAAGCATAATATGGGTAATAATATGAGTCAGATTGATAATAATAACAGTAATAAGTATAGTAATTGTCGTTCTATCGATAATATAAGCATAATATGGCTAATAATATGAGTTAGATTGATAATACTAAGAGTAGTGAGTATAGTAGTTCTCGTTCTATCGATCATATAAGCATAATATGGCTAATAATATGAGTTAGATTGATAATAATAAGAGTAATGGGTATAGTAATTGTAGATCTATCGATCATTTAAGCATAATATGGCTAATAATATGAGTTAGATTGATAATAATAACAGTAATAAGTATAGTAATTGTCGTTCTATCGATAATATAACCATAATATGGCTAGTAATATGAGTTAGATTGATAATAATAAGAGTAGTGAGTATAGTAATTCTCGTTCTATCGATCATATAAGCATAATATGGCTAATAATATGAGTTAGATTGATAATAATAAGAGTAATGAGTATAGTAATTGCAGTTCTATCGATCATATCGGCATAATATGGTTAATAGTATGAGTTAGATTCATAATAATAAGAGTAATAGGTATAGTAATTGTCGTTCTATCGATCATATAAGCATAATATGGCTAATAATATGAGTTAGATTGATAATACTAAGAGTAGTGAGTATAGTAATTCTCGTTCTATCGATCATATAAGCATAATATGGCTAATAATATGAGTTAGATTGATAATACTAAGAGTAGTGAGTATAGTAATTCTCGTTCTATCGATCATATAAGCATAATATGGCTAATAATATGAGTTAGATTGATAATAATAAGAGTAATGAGTATAGTAATTCTCGTTCTATCGATCATATAAGCATAATATGGCTAATAACATGAGTTAGATTGATAATAATAAGAGTAATGAGTATAGTAATTGTAGATCTATCGATCATTTAAGCATAATATGGCTAATAATATGAGTTAGAGTGATAATACTGAGAGTAGTGAGTATAGTAATTCTCATTCTGTCGATCATATAAGCATAATATGGCTAATAATATGAGTTAGATTGATAATAATAAGAGTAATGGGTATAGTAATTGTAGTTCTATCGATCATATAAGCAAAATATGGCTAATAATATGAGTTAGATTGATAATAATAAGAGTAATAACTACAGTAATTGTCGTTCTATCGATCATATAAGCATAATAAGGCTAATAATATGAGTTAGATTGATAATAATAACAGTAATAAGTATAGTAATTGTCGTTCTATCGATCATTTAAGCATAATATGGCTAATAATATGAGTTAGATTGATAATACTAAGAGTAGTGAGTATAGTAGTTCTCGTTCTATCGATCATATAAGCATAATATGGCTAATAATATGAGTTAGATTGATAATAATAAGGGTAATGGGTATAGTAATTGTAGATCTATCGATCATTTAAGCATAATATGGCTAATAATATGAGTTAGATTGATAATAATAACAGTAATAAGTATAGTAATTGTCGTTCTATCGATAATATAACCATAATATGGCTAGTAATATGAGTTAGATTGATAATAATAAGAGTAGTGAGTATAGTAATTCTCGTTCTATCGATCATATAAGCATAATATGGCTAATAATATGAGTTAGATTGATAATAATAAGAGTAATGAGTATAGTAATTGCAGTTCTATCGATCATATCGGCATAATATGGTTAATAGTATGAGTTAGATTCATAATAATAAGAGTAATAGGTATAGTAATTGTCGTTCTATCGATCATATAAGCATAATATGGCTAATAATATGAGTTAGATTGATAATACTAAGAGTAGTGAGTATAGTAATTCTCGTTCTATCGATCATATAAGCATAATATGGCTAATAATATGAGTTAGATTGATAATACTAAGAGTAGTGAGTATAGTAATTCTCGTTCTATCGATCATATAAGCATAATATGGCTAATAATATGAGTTAGATTGATAATAATAAGAGTAATGAGTATAGTAATTCTCGTTCTATCGATCATATAAGCATAATATGGCTAATAACATGAGTTAGATTGATAATAATAAGAGTAATCAGTATAGTAATTGTAGATCTATCGATCATTTAAGCATAATATGGCTAATAATATGAGTTAGAGTGATAATACTGAGAGTAGTGAGTATAGTAATTCTCATTCTGTCGATCATATAAGCATAATATGGCTAATAATATGAGTTAGATTGATAATAATAAGAGTAATGGGTATAGTAATTGTAGTTCTATCGATCATATAAGCAAAATATGGCTAATAATATGAGTTAGATTGATAATAATAAGAGTAATAACTACAGTAATTGTCGTTCTATCGATCATATAAGCATAATAAGGCTAATAATATGAGTTAGATTGATAATAATAACAGTAATAAGTATAGTAATTGTCGTTCTATCGATCATTTAAGCATAATATGGGTAATAATATGAGTCAGATTGATAATAATAACAGTAATAAGTATAGTAATTGTCGTTCTATCGATAATATAAGCATAATATGGCTAATAATATGAGTTAGATTGATAATACTAAGAGTAGTGAGTATAGTAATTCTCATTCTATCGATCATATAAGCATAATATGGCTAATAATATGAGTTAGATTGATAATAATAAGAGTAATGGGTATAGTAATTGTAGTTCTATCGATCATATAAGCATAATAAGGCTAATAATATGAGTTAGATTGATAATAATAAGACTAATAAGTATAGTAATTGTCGTTCTCTCGATAATATAAGCATAATATGGCTAATAATATGAGTTAGAGTGATAATACTAAGAGTAGTGAGTATAGTAATTCTCATTCTATCGATCATTTAAGCATAATATGGCTAATAATATGAGTTAGATTGATAATAATAACAGTAATAAGTATAGTAATTGTCGTTCTATCGATAATATAACCATAATATGGCTAATAATATGAGTTAGATTGATAATACTAAGAGTAGTGAGTATAGTAATTCTCGTTCTATAGATCATATAAGCATAATATGGCTAATAATATGAGTTAGATTGATAGTAATAAGAGTAATAAGTATAGTAATTGTAGTTCTATCGATCATATCGGCATAATATGGTGAATAATATGAGTTAGATTCATAATAATAAGAGTAATAAGTATAGTAATTGTCGTTCTATCGATCATATAAGCATAATATGGCTAATAATATGAGTTAGATTGATAATAATAAGAGTAGTGAGTATAGTAATTCTCGTTCTATCGATCATATAAGCATAATATGGCTAATAATATGGGTTAGATTGATAATAATAAGAGTAATAAGTATAGTATTTGTCGTTCTATCGATCATATAAGCATAATAAGGCTAATAATATGAGTTAGATTGATAATAATAAGAGTAATAAGTATAGTAATTGTCGTTCTCTCGATCATATAAGCATAATATGGCTAATAATATGAGTTAGATTGATAATAATAAGAGTAGTGAGTATAGTAATTCTCGTTCTATCGATCATATAAGCATAATATGGCTAATAATATGAGTTCGTTTGATAATAATAAGAGTAATAACTACAGTAATTGTCGTTCTATCGATCATATAAGCATAATAAGGCTAATAATATGAGTTAGATTGATAATAATAAGAGTAATAAGTATAGTAATTGTCGTTCTCTCGATCATATAAGCATAATATGGCTAATAATATGAGTTAGAGTGATAATACTAAGAGTAGTGAGTATAGTAATTCTCATTCTATCGATCATTTAAGCATAATATGGCTAATAATATGAGTTAGATTGATAATAATAAGAGTAATGAGTATAGTAATTGCAGTTCTATCGATCATATCGGCATAATATGGTTAATAGTATGAGATAGATTCATAATAATAAGAGTAATAGGTATAGTATTTGTCGTTCTATCGATCATATAAGCATAATATGGCTAATAATATGAGTTAGATTGATAATACTAAGAGTAGTGAGTATAGTAATTCTCGTTCTATCGATCATATAAGCATAATATGGCTAATGATATGAGTTAGATTGATAATAATAACAGTAATAAGTATAGTAATTGTCGTTCTATCGATAATATAAGCATAATATGGCTAATAATATGAGTTAGATTGATAATAATAAGAGTAATGAGTATAGTAATTCTCGTTCTATCGATCATATAAGCACAATATGGCTAATAACATGAGTTAGATTGATAATAATAAGAGTAATGAGTATAGTAATTGTAGATCTATCGATCATTTAAGCATAATATGGCTAATAATATGAGTTAGAGTGATAATACTGAGAGTAGTGAGTATAGTAATTCTCATTCTGTCGATCATATAAGCATAATATGGCTAATAATATGAGTTAGATTGATAATAATAAGAGTAATGGGTATAGTAATTGTAGTTCTATCGATCATATAAGCAAAATATGGCTAATAATATGAGTTAGATTGATAATAATAAGAGTAATAACTACAGTAATTGTCGTTCTATCGATCATATAAGCATAATAAGGCTAATAATATGAGTTAGATTGATAATAATAACAGTAATAAGTATAGTAATTGTCGTTCTATCGATCATTTAAGCATAATATGGGTAATAATATGAGTCAGATTGATAATAATAACAGTAATAAGTATAGTAATTGTCGTTCTATCGATAATATAAGCATAATATGGCTAATAATATGAGTTAGATTGATAATACTAAGAGTAGTGAGTATAGTAGTTCTCGTTCTATCGATCATATAAGCATAATATTGCTAATAATATGAGTTAGATTGATAATAATAAGAGTAATGGGTATAGTAATTGTAGATCTATCGATCATTTAAGCATAATATGGCTAATAATATGAGTTAGATTGATAATAATAACAGTAATAAGTATAGTAATTGTCGTTCTATCGATAATATAACCATAATATGGCTAGTAATATGAGTTAGATTGATAATACTAAGAGTAGTGAGTATAGTAATTGTCGTTCTATCGATCATATAAGCATAATATGGCTAATAATATGAGTTAGATTGATAATAATAAGAGTAATAACTACAGTAATTGTCGTTCTATCGATCATATAAGCATAATAAGGCTAATAATATGAGTTAGAGTGATAATACCGAGAGTAGTGAGTATAGTAATTCTCATTCTATCGATCATATAAGCATAATATGGCTAATAATATGAGTTAGATTGATAATAATAAGAGTAATGGGTATAGTAATTGTAGTTCTATCGATCATATAAGCAAAATATGGCTAATAATATGAGTTAGATTGATAATAATAAGAGTAATAACTACAGTAATTGTCGTTCTATCGATCATATAAGCATATTAAGGCTAATAATATGAGTTAGAGTGATAATACTAAGAGTAGTGAGTATTGTAATTCTCATTCTATCGATCATATAAGCATAATATGGCTAATAATATGAGTTAGATTGATAATAATAACAGTAATAAGTATAGTAACTGTCGTTCTATCGATAATATAAGCATAATATGGCTAATAATATGAGTTAGATTGATAATACTAAGAGTAGTGAGTATAGTAATTGTCGTTCTATCGATCATATAAGCATAATATGGCTAATAATATGATATAGATTGATAATAATAAGAGTAATAAGTATAGTAATTGTCGTTCTATCGATCATTTAAGCATAATATGGGTAATAATATGAGTCAGATTGATAGTAATAACAGTAATAAGTATAGTAATTGTCGTTCTATCGATAATATAAGCATAATATGGCTAATAATATGAGTTAGATTGATAATACTAAGAGTAGTGAGTATAGTAGTTCTCGTTCCATCGATCATATAAGCATAATATGGCTAATAATATGAGTTAGATTGATAATAATAAGAGTAATAAGTATAGTAATTGTCGTTCTATCGATCATATAAGCATAATATGGCTAATAATATGAGTTAGATTGATAATACTAAGAGTAGTGAGTATAGTAATTCTCGTTCTATCGATCATATAAGCATAATATGGCTAATAATATGAGTTAGATTGATAATAATAAGAGTAATGAGTATAGTAATTGTAGTTCTATCGATCATATCGGCATAATATGGTTAATAATATGAGTTAGATTCATAATAATAAGAGTAATAAGTATAGTAATTGTCGTTCTATCGATCATATAAGCATAATATGGCTAATAATATGAGTTAGATTGATAATAATAACAGTAATAAGTATAGTAATTGTCGTTGTATCGATAATATAAGCATAATATGGCTAATAATATGAGTTAGATTGATAATACTAAGAGTAGTGAGTATAGTAATTCTCGTTCTATCGATCATATAAGCATAATATGGCTAATAATATGAGTTAGATTGATAATAATAAGAGTAATAACTACAGTAATTGTCGTTCTATCGATCATATAAGCATAATAAGGCTAATAATATGAGTTAGATTGATAATAATAAGACTAATAAGTATAGTAATTGTCGTTCTATCGATCATATAAGCATAATATGGCTAATAATATGAGTTAGATTGATAATAATAAGAGTAGTGAGTATAGTAATTCTCGTTCTATCGATCATATAAGCATAATATGGCTAATAATATGGGTTAGATTGATAATAATAAGAGTAATAAGTATAGTATTTGTCGTTCTATCGATCATATAAGCATAATAAGGCTAATAATATGAGTTAGATTGATAATAATAAGAGTAATAAGTATAGTAATTGTCGTTCTCTCGATCATATAAGCATAATATGGCTAATAATATGAGTTAGATTGATAATAATAAGAGTAGTGAGTATAGTAATTCTCGTTCTATCGATCATATAAGCATAATATGGCTAATAACATGAGTTCGATTGATAATAATAAGAGTAATAACTACAGTAATTGTCGTTCTATCGATCATATAAGCATAATAAGGCTAATAATATGAGTTAGATTGATAATAATAAGAGTAATAAGTATAGTAATTGTCGTTCTCTCGATCATATATTCATAATATGGCTAATAATATGAGTTAGAGTGATAATACTAAGAGTAGTGAGTATAGTAATTCTCATTCTATCGATCATTTAAGCATAATATGGCTAATAATATGAGTTAGATTGATAATAATAAGAGTAATGAGTATAGTAATTGCAGTTCTATCGATCATATCGGCATAATATGGTTAATAGTATGAGTTAGATTCATAATAATAAGAGTAATAGGTATAGTAATTCTCGTTCTATCGATCATATAAGCATAATATGGCTAATAATATGAGTTAGATTGATAATAATAAGAGTAATAACTACAGTAATTGTCGTTCTATCGATCATATAAGCATAATAAGGCTAATAATATGAGTTAGATTGATAATAATAAGAGTAATAAGTATAGTAATTGTCGTTCTCTCGATCATATAAGCATAATATGGCTAATAATATGAGTTAGAGTGATAATACTAAGAGTAGTGAGTATAGTAATTCTCATTCTATCGATCATTTAAGCATAATATGGCTAATAATATGAGTTAGATTGATAATAATAACAGTAATAAGTATAGTGATTGTCGTTCTATCGATAATATAACCATAATATGGCTAATAATATGAGTTAGATTGATAATACTAAGAGTAGTGAGTATAGTAATTCTCGTTCTATCGATCATATAAGCATAATATGGCTAATAATATGAGTTAGATTGATAGTAATAAGAGTAATAAGTATAGTAATTGTCGTTCTATCGATAATATAATCATAATATGGCTAATAATATGAGTTAGATTGATAATACTAAGAGTCGTGAGTATAGTAATTCTCGTTCTATCGATCATATAAGCATAATATGGCTAATAATATGGGTTAGATTGATAATAATAAGAGTAATAAGTATAGTATTTGTCGTTCTATCGATCATGTAAGCATAATATGGCTAATAATACGAGTTAGATTGATAATAATAAGAGTAATAAGTATAGTAATTGTCGTTCTATCGATCATTTAAGCATAATATGGCTAATAATATGAGTTAGATTGATAATAATAACAGTAACGAGTATAGTAATTGTAGTTCTATCGATCATATCGGCATAATATGGTTAATAATATCAGTTAGATTCATAATAATAAGAGTAATAAGTATAGTAATTGTCGTTCTATCGATCATATAAGCATAATATGGCTAATAATATGAGTTAGATTGATAATACTAAGAGTAGTGAGTATAGTAATTCTCGTTCTATCGACCATATAAGCATAATATGGCTAATAATATGAGTTAGATTGATAATACTAAGAGTAGTGAGTATAGTAATTCTCGTTCTATCGATCATATAAGCATAATATGGCTAATAATATGAGTTAGATTGATAGTAATAAGAGTAGTAAGTATAGTAATTGTCGTTC
This sequence comes from Megachile rotundata, assembly GCF_050947335.1. Classification (NCBI taxonomy): domain Eukaryota; kingdom Metazoa; phylum Arthropoda; class Insecta; order Hymenoptera; family Megachilidae; genus Megachile; species Megachile rotundata. The sequence goes on from NW_027473633.1 coordinate 138,267, forward strand.
TATCGATCATATAAGCATAATAAGGCTAATAATATGAGTTAGAGTGATAATACTAAGAGTAGTGAGTATAGTAATTCTCATTCTATCGATCATATAAGCATAATAAGGCTAATAATATGAGTTAGAGTGATAATACTAAGAGTAGTGAGTATAGTAATTCTCGTTCTATCGACCATATAAGCATAATATGGCTAATAATATGAGTTAGATTGATAATACTAAGAGTAGTGAGTATAGTAATTCTCGTTCTATCGATCATATAAGCATAATATGGCTAATAATATGAGTTAGATTGATAGTAATAAGAGTAGTAAGTATAGTAATTGTCGTTCTATCGATCATATAAGCATAATAAGGCTAATAATATGAGTTAGAGTGATAATACTAAGAGTAGTGAGTATAGTAATTCTCATTCTATCGATCATATAAGCATAATATGGCTAATAATATGAGTTAGATTGATAATAATAAGAGTAATGAGTATAGTAATTGTAGTTCTATCGATCATATCGGCATAATATGGTGAATAATATGAGTTAGATTCATAATAATAAGAGTAATAAGTATAGTAATTGTCGTTCTATCGATCATATAAGCATAATATGGCTAATAATATGAGTTAGATTGATAATACTAAGAGTAGTGAGTATAGTAGTTCTCGTTCCATCGATCATATAAGCATAATATGGCTAATAATATGAGTTAGATTGATAATAATAAGAGTAATAAGTATAGTAATTGTCGTTCTATCGATCATATAAGCATAATATGGCTAATAATATGAGTTAGATTGATAATACTAAGAGTAGTGAGTATAGTAATTCTCGTTCTATCGATCATATAAGCATAATATGGCTAATAATATGAGTTAGATTGATAATAATAAGAGTAATGAGTATAGTAATTGTAGTTCTATCGATCATATCGGCATAATATGGTTAATAATATGAGTTAGATTCATAATAATAAGAGTAATAAGTATAGTAATTGTCGTTCTATCGATCATATAAGCATAATATGGCTAATAATATGAGTTAGATTGATAATAATAACAGTAATAAGTATAGTAATTGTCGTTGTATCGATAATATAAGCATAATATGGCTAATAATATGAGTTAGATTGATAATACTAAGAGTAGTGAGTATAGTAATTCTCGTTCTATCGATCATATAAGCATAATATGGCTAATAATATGAGTTAGATTGATAATAATAAGAGTAATAACTACAGTAATTGTCGTTCTATCGATCATATAAGCATAATAAGGCTAATAATATGAGTTAGATTGATAATAATAAGACTAATAAGTATAGTAATTGTCGTTCTCTCGATAATATAAGCATAATATGGCTAATAATATGAGTTAGAGTGATAATACTAAGAGTAGTGAGTATAGTAATTCTCATTCTATCGATCATTTAAGCATAATATGGCTAATAATATGAGTTAGATTGATAATAATAACAGTAATAAGTATAGTAATTGTCGTTCTATCGATAATATAACCATAATATGGCTAATAATATGAGTTAGATTGATAATACTAAGAGTAGTGAGTATAGTAATTCTCGTTCTATAGATCATATAAGCATAATATGGCTAATAATATGAGTTAGATTGATAGTAATAAGAGTAATAAGTATAGTAATTGTAGTTCTATCGATCATATCGGCATAATATGGTGAATAATATGAGTTAGATTCATAATAATAAGAGTAATAAGTATAGTAATTGTCGTTCTATCGATCATATAAGCATAATATGGCTAATAATATGAGTTAGATTGATAATAATAAGAGTAGTGAGTATAGTAATTCTCGTTCTATCGATCATATAAGCATAATATGGCTAATAATATGGGTTAGATTGATAATAATAAGAGTAATAAGTATAGTATTTGTCGTTCTATCGATCATATAAGCATAATAAGGCTAATAATATGAGTTAGATTGATAATAATAAGAGTAATAAGTATAGTAATTGTCGTTCTCTCGATCATATAAGCATAATATGGCTAATAATATGAGTTAGATTGATAATAATAAGAGTAGTGAGTATAGTAATTCTCGTTCTATCGATCATATAAGCATAATATGGCTAATAATATGAGTTCGATTGATAATAATAAGAGTAATAACTACAGTAATTGTCGTTCTATCGATCATATAAGCATAATATGGCTAATAATATGAGTTAGATTGATAATAATAAGAGTAATAAGTATAGTAATTGTCGTTCTCTCGATCATATAAGCATAATATGGCTAATAATATGAGTTAGAGTGATAATACTAAGAGTAGTGAGTATAGTAATTCTCATTCTATCGATCATTTAAGCATAATATGGCTAATAATATGAGTTAGATTGATAATAATAAGAGTAACGAGTATAGTAATTGCAGTTCTATCGATCATATCGGCATAATATGGTTAATAGTATGAGTTAGATTCATAATAATAAGAGTAATAGGTATAGTAATTGTCGTTCTATCGATCATATAAGCATAATATGGCTAATAATATGAGTTAGATTGATAATACTAAGAGTAGTGAGTATAGTAATTCTCGTTCTATCGATCATATAAGCATAATATGGCTAATGATATGAGTTAGATTGATAATAATAACAGTAATAAGTATAGTAATTGTCGTTCTATTGATAATATAAGCATAATATGGCTAATAATATGAGTTAGAGTGATAATACTAAGAGTAGTGAGTATAGTAATTCTCATTCTATCGATCATTTAAGCATAATATGGCTAATAATATGAGTTAGATTGATAATAATAACAGTAATAAGTATAGTAATTGTCGTTCTATCGATAATATAACCATAATATGGCTAATAATATGAGTTAGATTGATAATACTAAGAGTAGTGAGTATAGTAATTCTCGTTCTATCGATCATATAAGCATAATATGGCTAATAATATGAGTTAGATTGATAGTAATAAGAGTAATAAGTATAGTAATTGTCGTTCTATCGATAATATAATCATAATATGGCTAATAATATGAGTTAGATTGATAATACTAAGAGTAGTGAGTATAGTAATTCTCGTTCTATCGATCATATAAGCATAATATGGCTAATAATATGGGTTAGATTGATAATAATAAGAGTAATAAGTATAGTATTTGTCGTTCTATCGATCATGTAAGCATAATATGGCTAATAATACGAGTTAGATTGATAATAATAAGAGTAATAAGTATAGTAATTGTCGTTCTATCGATCATTTAAGCATAATATGGCTAATAATATGAGTTAGATTGATAATAATAACAGTAATGAGTATAGTAATTGTAGTTCTATCGATCATATCGGCATAATATGGTTAATAATATCAGTTAGATTCATAATAATAAGAGTAATAAGTATAGTAATTGTCGTTCTATCGATCATATAAGCATAATATGGCTAATAATATGAGTTAGATTGATAATACTAAGAGTAGTGAGTATAGTAATTCTCGTTCTATCGACCATATAAGCATAATATGGCTAATAATATGAGTTAGATTGATAATACTAAGAGTAGTGAGTATAGTAATTCTCGTTCTATCGATCATATAAGCATAATATGGCTAATAATATGAGTTAGATTGATAGTAATAAGAGTAGTAAGTATAGTAATTGTCGTTCTATCGATCATATAAGCATAATAAGGCTAATAATATGAGTTAGAGTGATAATACTAAGAGTAGTGAGTATAGTAATTCTCATTCTATCGATCATATAAGCATAATATGGCTAATAATATGAGTTAGATTGATAATAATAAGAGTAATGAGTATAGTAATTGTAGTTCTATCGATCATATCGGCATAATATGGTGAATAATATGAGTTAGATTCATAATAATAAGAGTAATAAGTATAGTAATTGTCGTTCTATCGATCATATAAGCATAATATGGCTAATAATATGAGTTAGATTGATAATACTAAGAGTAGTGAGTATAGTAATTCTCGTTCTATCGATCATATAAGCATAATATGGCTAATAATATGGGTTAGATTGATAATAATAAGAGTAATAAGTATAGTATTTGTCGTTCTATCGATCATATAAGCATAATATGGCTAATAATATGAGTTAGATTGATAATAATAAGAGTAATAAGTATAGTAATTGTAGTTCTATCGATCATTTAAGCATAATATGGGTAATAATATGAGTCAGATTGATAATAATAACAGTAATAAGTATAGTAATTGTCGTTCTATCGATAATATAAGCATAATATGGCTAATAATATGAGTTAGATTGATAATACTAAGAGTAGTGAGTATAGTAGTTCTCGTTCCATCGATCATATAAGCATAATATGGCTAATAATATGAGTTAGATTGATAATAATAAGAGTAATAAGTATAGTAATTGTCGTTCTATCGATCATATAAGCATAATATGGCTAATAATATGAGTTAGAGTGATAATACTAAGAGTAGTGAGTATAGTAATTCTCATTC